>NW_027368336.1:0-50627 GCF_046119375.1 Phyllobates terribilis | reverse complement strand
CAACGGATTTTCCATCGCGTACCCTGGGTAGTACTTTTAGGTGGCATAAGGTACCGCTCTAAATTACTACTCAGTAGCGACGGAAATCCGTCGCTCCTGTTGTTGGCGGTCACTTTGGCACCAAAATTTAAATTGGGTGCCTAAAGATGAAAGCGACGGATTTAGCGACGGATTTTCCGTCGCTAAATCTTCGTCTTCTATAAAAGACCGCCGCGCCCTCCATTCTTCTGTTCGCCCTTAATTTTAGTCCGCTCTCTCCTTCGATTTCTGCCGCGCTCGCCCTCCGTGCTCGTCCGATTCCTTGTTTCCGGCGCCCTCCATCCTCCTCTTCGCCCTCCATTTTAGTCCTCCTCCTTTCTCCCTCCGAATTCCGGCGCCCTAGCTTCAGTTCCGGTGCCGCCCACTGTCCGCCGCCCATGTCCGCCGACCGCCCTCCCTCCACCAGCCACTGCCGCCGCCGCTCGACTGCTCTCCGCCACGTATAGGTTACATTTTTTTTTGTTTTATTGTCTTTCAATGTAGATATATATAGTTTTAAATAACTAAATTTTGTTATGATGTTTGAATTGATATATAAATACGTTAGAATTATTTTTCGAATTTTATAAGATTTTATTGAATTTGTTAGCGATTATATAGATATTTTCGGAATTTTATAGAATTTGTTTGTAATTATTTACGATTTTTATGAATTAACTAGAAATATATAGAATTTATGTAGATTTTTAAAGAATTATATAGGATTTTTTAGGGGATTAATAGAATTATTATGAATGATATAGGATTTTTAGAAATTTTATAGAATTATTTATTAATTATATAGATTTATATAAAATTTTGTAGAAATTATATATGATTTTTATGATTATATATAAATTATATGAATTATATAATGTATTTTATTATAGAAATATAATAACAATTTTTTACAATTATTTAGAATTGATATAGATATTTATAGGAATTATATATGATTTTAGAATTATATAGAATATTCTATGAATTATTATTATATTTTATGAATTTAGAATATTATAGAAATTATGAATTTAGAATATTACATATTTATAATTTATGAATTTAGAATATTATAGAAATTATATAGAGTGCTATAAATCTAGGACTTTTATGCATTTAAAATATTATAGATTTGCAATTTTATGGATTTAAAATATTATAGATTTAGAATTTTTTGGATTTAGGAATATATATGATTGGTGGATTTAATATTAAATATTATTAAAATATTAAAATATTAATATATAGAAAATGAGTTTTTGGATTTAGGAAATAATAATATGATGGGTGGTATATTAGGCGAGTCTTATGCCGCCTAATATATCGCCCATTAGCGACGGAAATTCGTCGCTAATGGGCGTAACACAATAAAATAAATAAGAGATTGTGTTACTAGGATAATAGATGCGAGTAGTTGAAATCGTTATCTAATAAAACGCGCTACAAAGATGAACCAAGATCGTGGTTGGATGTATCGGAGACTCACGGGGGGTTGCTAACACCCGGCTTTCCAGGCCGACCAAGTTCAATACTCCATATCCGAGCAAAAGATGGGATAAAGTTAATTGGTGGGCAGTATGCAAGGTTAAGGCAAGGTCAGAGATTGACATGCCAGAGAAAGTGGTACCGACCTTCCAAGACGACATCGAAGAAAACCCTCTAGTCGTTGTAACAAATGAAGATCTGACAAACTTATATTTTTCATTGGGCATTACGACAGCTTGGTTTGATTCTTAACTTTATATTTTTCATTCGTATAATGAAATTTAGTAATTTTCTGACATACTAATATTTCGTCTTGTTTTTGGTTAGTCCAAGGAGCTTGTTCGTGCACCGACGGATCCCGAGTTGTACGCCCCCCCACACACGTCGGAGGAAAGACAAGGACAAGCCTGACCTAGTAGACTCTAGGGCGAAGAAGTTGACGGTATGTATTTCGTAAATTGTATTACGTTATAAATTATTCATTAGTATCCAACTATACCATGTTTTCATCGGTTATTGTAGGAAGCTCTCTCCCAGAGGATGGGTTCCTCGTCCCAGCCACCGACCCAAGAGGGTCAGGATGCGAGTATGGAGATCATGTGGACCCGACACAGATCTATCTGGAGATGGAGGGCATCAACAAGAAGAACCGGGTGTACGAACTTGGTTCAGTGGCCAGGGTATACGTCGACACAAGACGCGGCGGCGCCGTCATACCAGGGCATCTCACATCGGTTTGTCCTCTCGGACGAACCAAGAAGTTCTTCAGTGCAAGGTAGAAGAGATGGAGGAGCGGATGCAAGCGCAGATGCAGCAGATGCGAGCGGAAATGTATTCGGAAATGCAGTCACGTTTTGCATCATGACATACCGGCGCAAATGTCCGAGTCCGTACGAGGTGAGGTGGCCAGGATGAATGCGACCCTTCCACCACAATATCGTCCGCACCAACAAGAAGACGACGTCGACGACGACGACTACAACGCCCCCGAGTCTTAGTTTTTTAATAATTTGTATATTTGTTTTTTGTTTTTCCACGAACAACGTTTGTAATAACAATTTCGGTTCAATATATGATTTCTATGTTTGTTTATGATTTTTTATAATATTTCTAAACTCGATATTAAAAATTGTGCCAATAACGCCAATGAAGTGGGAAAAAATCTAAATTTATATAGACAATTAGACACGATGTTTGCGATGGAAAACTGTCTTGAATTTGGTGGTCAGGGGGTCCTTGTTAGAGACGGAAAATGGTCTCCAATGCCGTTGCAACTATCGGTCTCCAGGGGGTCCTAGTTAGCGACGGAAAATGGTCGCCATTGTCGTCGCAAAAATCGGTCTCTGTTCGAACGGAAAACGGTCGCCAAATTCGTCACAATTATCGGTCTCCAACATCCAAATTTGGACACGAAATTTGGTCGCCGAAACGGTTGCTAAATAGCGACGGGTACGAAATTCCGTCGCCAAACCCGTTTGGCGACCATATCGTTGCGACGGATACGTAGCGACGGAATTCCGTCGCGAACTGATATTAGCGACGGATTTGGCGATCCGTCGCTAATTATGTGTTTTCTAGTAGTGGAAGAAGACGCGGAAAGGGGCATTTTGCCCTAGGCCTGCCCGCGCATAGCTCAATTCAGCAACCCAGGATGAGCCACAAGGAGGCATGACCGCGCCAAACATGACGCCACCGCACACCACCTTCTGAGGGTGGTGCAATCACGCCGACACATGCGCCGCGCTCCTTCAGCCTCCTCAGTGCCGCAATAAGCCCTAGCTCCGGGACTTTAGTTGGGCTTTTTACCTACGATTTACATGTATTTCGGGCTGGGCTTTCACATAAATCATTTAGGGTTCTCATTTAGGTTTGATTACTCAATTCTTACAAATAGGGAGACCTTTGCCTTTCCCTAAACATTCATTACCTCATTTTCCAAATTATATTAGGTTATTAGCAATGAGCCAGAAGTAATTTCCTTAGAATTTGTATGGTTGGTTCGCGCGTCTAGGCTAATTCAATGTGAGGTTCTTATCCTTGGTTCTTAATATAATTATGTCTCTATTGCTTTAATTTGTTGCGTGTAATATCCATTGAATTGAATGCACTTTCTAGATTGAGCACCTAGGTTGTTAGTTGAATTTAATATTGCTAGGGCCTGGTTTATCCTGGTTGGAGAACCTTGCCTGCTTTGTAGTACGTATCTCTACTTGGACTAGTTGGAATTGTAGGATAGCGAGATGTAGGAACCAAGAAAAATCATATCTTCCTATTTATTCATGAAGTTAATGTTGCCTAGGAATTAGTCTTGATAGTTCCAAGGCTAGCTTGGTAGGAAAAACGTTGTTAGGACTAGTTGACCTAACTAGCAATATTAGTAAATGGATTAGGGAAATTTAGAAGGTATAGAGGAATTACGAATAGAGATAGAACCCGAATAGAAGGAATCTAGGACCAAATAATCAGGCTAGTAGGTTAGACCAACCAATGAAGTGTTTTTCCCAATTAATCAAAACAATCAAATCAGTTTTCACAATCGCCCAATTAGTTACTTTTCATTAGTTAGTCGTTCTAATACCTTAGGAATTGAATAACTTCGGTTCCTTTTTGGATTCTACCCCTACTCGCCACTCTACTTTAGAAGAGGAGTAAAAGGGGATTACATTGATTAGGGGGCCTAATAACCTCTCTGTCAAATTGGCGCTATTGTCGTGGAACCAATTTTCTTTTCTTATGGTATTAGCTTGATTAAATGCGGGTCTGACTCGTGCATGGTCGGTACTGGCGCTACTAATCATTTCCTTGCCGATCTTATTCCACAAATTGAATGTATTGTTAGAAGAAGACTAAGAGAGAGAGCCGCTAAAACGTGCAGCAGGGAGACCTTCCGTCACTAATGAGGCACCAGAACAAGCACCAGAATAGCTGGAGGCCAGTAAATTGCTCATGAATCAATTTCTTGAAGCATACGCGCAGCTGAACAACCTTGCTGGAAATAGGACGCTGCGGGAGCGCACTACTCCCAACTTGACGCAGCAGCCTTAAGAGGTGATTCTACCACCACTCACGCTATGGGTAACCATCGAACTCAAATCCAGAGTGATCAACTTGCTCCCCACCTTTCATGGGATGCCCAAAGAAGACCCTATTAAGCATCTCAATCAATTCCACGACATTTGTATGACGAGGAAGCCAGGCAACGTGTCAGAGGATCAAATTCTAATTTGGGCATTCGACTTTACCTTGAAGGATACGACGAGAGCATGGCACTACCCCATCCTACGGGAACTATTGGTAGCTAGGAAAAGTTGCACCGGGATTTCTCAACCAGTACTTTGTGGTAAAGAAGGCAAACACAATGAAGAGGGAGATCGTGCATGTGGAACAAAAGGAAGGAGAGTCGTTATACGACTACTTAGAGAGGTTCAAAGGGGTTGTGCGCTAGTTTCCCTTTCCATGGCTATGAACTGCAGGACGTAGTGTTGTTTCTTACTCAAGGGATGATTGTCTAATGAGAGAAGGATTGTAGACACAACGTGTGGAGGAAGTGTACTTAATATGACCCGGAGAACGTGATGTACAAATTGCAATATATGGTTGAAAGCACAAGAAGCTTTAGGAGGACGTACACTACAAGGGCTGTCAATACCTTGAACTCGAGCGTAGAAAGATCAGGTTTAGCTATGAAGTTAGCCGAAATCAAGGAAATGCTTGCAAAGTTGGTACCTACAGAAGAGCCGCACCCCGCGCGACTCTACAGAATTTGTGCAAGTACTAGTCACCATTCAAAGGCATGTCCCGAGCTTAGGGAGGATACAATCGCGGAAACTAAACGCAATGGGAGGATTTGGATCTCCTCGTCCATGGGAGAATCAGCTGAATTTTCAACCACGTTACTTGCTGGACCAAAAGAGGTGGAGACCGCATGAGAAGAAGCAACAAAATCAAGGAGCTCCGCTATGGAGATGATTAAAGACTTGTCAAGGACCGTCTCAATGTTAGCGCAAAACAACTCTAATTCGCTACTGGCCCAGAAGGTGGTGAACCAAACCAGAACATGGCAAGAACGAAACAGAACTTGAAAAATGTTAGCGCAATGGCATTGAGAAGTGGTAAAACAATGAGAAGAAATCAAGACAAGAGGAAGACGAAGTACAAGACCCGGAAAGGCGCGCTCGTGCATGAAATTGTGCGACCACGGGCCCCTTAAAGAAGTCGATGTGCAATCATGCACAGATCAGCGCGCCCGTGCCCCGAAATCTAGGGAACCACGCAACCGCGCCACCTCGGCGAGCAACCATATGCTGACGGACCCAGATTTTGGAACCCAGACGCGACCGCGCCCTATCCCTTGAGATACAACGACACGACCGCGTTTGTTTAAACGAGCCGAGATGGAGGAAGAAGAATTAAACGAGCCGAGATGCGACTTCAAGCTCCTCCAGAGAAACTACGTTCGTCCCAAATTTCCATCCACTCGGTTCAGAAAAGACTCCGGCCCTATTCCCAGATGCACTAAAGGATACTAGAACGCCAACGGACGATGAAGAGTTGTTTGAAATTTATAATACATGTGTTGTGAATATCCCTCTACTCAAGTTTGTACAAAGTATACTGCGATACGCGAAGTTACTCAAAGAGCTTTACAAGGTAAAAAGAAAGCAAAAGAAGAAAGAAACCAGCAGAGTAGCGTCCGGAGAAAGAGTGTCCGTGATCTACCAACATCAAATGCCTCGTAAGTTCAACGATCCAGGTATGGTCATCGTCCCTTGCCAAATTGACAACACTGATTTTGGCCGTGCTATGTTAGATATAGGGGATGCTATAAATGTTTTCCCGTACTCTCTTTGCCAAGAATTGAGACTTGGACCTTTAAATTAAACAAATATTATATTCCAATTACCTGATGGGATGCTCATAAGAGTTATTTTGTGGGATGCTCATAAGAGTTATTTTGTGGTTTTATTATGGAGATCCCGTTTGTACTCACCTTTAGTGCATTTGGGATGGAGTTAGAGAGATGGATACCACACCTACACCTTGGAGAAGCCTAGAGGCGAAGCCGAGCTGCCTCGAAGCTTATAGAAGACCGAAGACCATATCGAGAGAAGGCCTCACGACCGAGAGAGGTGTCACGACCGAGAACTAGATGTAGAGAAGAAGCCTCGACCGAGACCCAGAAGTCACGATCGAGATTCAGCCTCAGTAGAGAAGTCTCGACCGAGACCCTAATGTCGCGATCGAGACCCACGACGACTCTGAAGAACTAGGGCAAAGTCTCGACCGAGACCCAAAAGTCTCGCTCGAGACCGCGGAGACGGACCGGCCCAATTGCAGAATTAAGTCCGAGATTTGATTTGTTTTTCCCTATTTTATTATTTTCTTTTTAGTTATTTTATTCCCTTATCACTAGATACTATAAAAACTTTAGTTATTAGGTTAGATGAGACTTTTGTTCACTTTCACAATTAATCCTTAGAAATTCAGCAGCCAAGAAGAAAGCTCCCACCTTTGTGCCACTTTCTCACCTTCACCCTTGGTTAGTTTAATCCATAATTATGTATTGCTTTAAATTGGCTATGTCTGTCTAAGATCCTATTAGTTCACTCTAAGGGTTGAGGCCATTATTCTAGGATATGTTTGTGAGAATTCTTATGTTTATGTTCTAATAATAATTTCAGCATTGTTTTATGATCTCTTGTCCTTTATTGTCTATTGATTGATCTTGATTTTATCTAGGTGTATAACTAGGTTGATTATTATTCATTCATATTACTAGGCTCGATAATTCGATTTGAAAAAGTCTTGTCTTTAAGGTAGCAATCAGAATTAGCATAGACTATTTACGAGTGCTTGTTTTGTAGAGATTATAAACCTATGTCGAGTATCGGTGATTTCCCAATGGTATCGCATAGGCCTACTTATCTTTGATCTTTATGTTGTTGCGCTTTTGAACCTTAGGATTTCTTTGGTTTATTGCTTACAACAAGGGTTTCTAGGACTATTTGGACTAGTTGCTATTTACGAATAAAGAATAAGACAACTGGATTAGATAATCAAGAATATAGGATTAATAGAATTCAATGATAAACTTTCCATAAGAATAATGCGCTGATACTAAAAGAGTGAGATTTCCATCATTATAGTTTTACAAATCAAACATTTACCGTTTTAATATTGCTAGATTAGATAACAACATACAAACCCCCCTAGTTACTACTAGGTAACACAATAGAAATAATCTATCGTTGTGGCTCTCTTGAGATTCCACTCTGACTTACCACTTTACTAGTGGATTGTTTAGTTGGATTATCTTTGATAGGAACAACGACGTTTTACGCCTGTCAAATTTTGGCGCTATTGCCGGGGAGCAAACTATTATAGTTTGTTTCTTTTTGTGTTATCTTGGAGTGGAACTATCTTATGGTCCACACTCGCGCCACTAATTCAGATTTGCTTGATTTCATTCCAGAGATAGAGCAGACGCATCTACGCAATCTGCGAGAATCTCTACAAAATCTAGTGATCGAATCAATGGCGGCCAGTACGTTGCGAGAGCTTACAGACGCAAATCTGACGCAACAACATCTAGGAGTGACGCTGCCTGCCCTAAATGCCGGCGTTACTTTCGAACTTAAGACCGGATTCATCAATTTGCTACCGAAATTTCATGGCTTGGTTGGGGAGGACCCGATTATGCATCTTAGTGAGTTCCACGACATCTGCAGCTAAGTAGACGAGTAACATCACCGATGAGAAAATTAAGATGAGAGCTTTCGGTCTTATGCTGAAAGACAGCGCACGTCAATGGTACTATTTGCTACCCACCGGAAGTATCGACACTTTGGAGAAACTTCACAAAGCCTTCTTGAGTAAGTATTTCATGTCCAAGAAGGCGGTTGCATTGAAAATAGCTATTGCAATGGAGGAACAGCAGGACGCTGAGACGCTGTATGTCTACATAAAAAGGTTCACGAGACTGTGTGCGAGCTGCCCATTTCATGGGTTTGAGGAGAAAGATTTGGTGACCCACATTTACAATGGTTTTACTTGATAATGAAAGTAGGTTAGTTGACGCTGTGTGCAATGGGAGTGTGCTGAATTTGACTCCCACCGAAGCTAGAGCGCGACTAAATGAGATCGCTGAGGGAACGGGAAGTTTTGGAAAGACTTATACAAGGAAAGGGATAAACGTTGTGGATTCCGGAGAGCCCGGGATGGAAGAGTGAAATAGCTGAACTTAAGAGTATGATCAAGAATATCACAATCGGAAATCAGAAACCTGCGAGAGTATGTAGTATTTGTGCGCACAAGAGTCATCCTACCCACATGTTCCCGCAACTCCAAGACCAGACTATCGCTGAAGTACATGCTGTGGGGAGGTTTTGGACCTCCTAGACCTCGTTTTGATAACAACAACAACTAAAATCAGCGAGAGAATAACCATTACAATCCGGAAGGTAATGATCATCCCGGTTTTAGATGGGGAGACTCCTCTGGGACGCAGAATCGACAATATCCATACAACAACCAGTACCGCGCTCCATATCAACCGAAATCCAACGAACCATCTATGACGGAAATGCTCGAGTCCTTGACCAAACACTTCACCACCCATGTTCAAACAACCGAGTCCAGCATACGCAACCTAGAGAAACAGGCCTCACAAATAGCGGAGGCGGTGAACAACTTGCAACAACAAAATTCGGGGAAAGCTTCCATCGCAAACTGTCGCAGCTCCAAGGGAGAACGTAAGTGTAATCATGATATGAGGTGGACAGTCACTCAATGAAAAGGTAGAGGAGGAGATGCTGGAATAGGTTCCTGAGCCAATGTCTCGACCGAGACAAGGAGTGTCTCGACCGCCACTCGGCCCCGGTAGAAAAGTCTCGATCGCGACTTGTAAGTATCGACCGAGATAACGGTACCCAAATTTCCGAAAATCGATCGACGAGGGTCTTGACCGCGACTCAACATCTCGACCGCAACTTAGCTCCAATTCACACATTCTCGACCGCGACTCTCCCTCTCGACCGCTACTAGAGACCGATGTACGCGACTACAAAGAGATTTTCAAAACGATGAGTAAGTTTTAAAGTGAATATTCCGCTGCTCAAACTCATCAAGAATGTCCCTCGCTACGCTAAACATTTGAAGAACTCTGCTTGAAGAAGAAAAGTGAGAAGCTACAAGGATGGCAAAAAGTACAAGTAAGCGAAAGAGTTTCAGCGGCCATCCAAAGAAAGATAGCTGGCAAGCGCTCAGACCCAGGGATGGTGAGTATTCCATGCACCATAGGAAAAACGAAAATCGATAAGGCCATGCTAGATCTAGGAGAATCTATTAATGTTTTACCTTATTTTTTGTATAAATCATTAAAACTAGGATCTATGAGTTAGGACAATGATAATGCTTCAATTAGCTGACGGGTCTTACGATTTACCCGTAAGGGTTAGTCGAAGATATGTTGGGTATGGTCGAGGACCTTTTATTCCCTGCAGATTTTTATGTACTCGATGACGTTCATGATACTCAGGCGTACCGGTCCTACTAGGTAGACCCTTTATGAGGACAACTAAAACAAAAATAGACCTAGATATCGGGGCGCTTACGTTCGAGTTGGACGGGGATTTGTCAATTATAATATATATGAGATTACGACAAATCCCTAGATGATGGCTCGGTATTTTGTATTGCGGATGTTGTCGAACCTAACAAAATAGGCTCGCATGTTCTTTTTGGCAGTAGCCCCACCTCACTAACCACCCAGGGAAAGAAACCTGTCAAAGCTATTGTGCAGGGTACTAGAAAGGCGGAAAACAAAACTCAAGGGGAAGTCCAAGTGTGCGGAGAGTAAGGCGCAAAAGAATCCCAAGCAAGTATGGGTGGTCAAGGAAGAGAATGGTTTAAGGTTCAAACCTTTCCATCCATGGTTCAAGAAAATGCTATTAGATGATGCGATCCGGAAGGGATCGAAAAACGATAATTAAGTCATATTACGTCATGCCACGACGTTAACTAAGGTGCTGATCGGGAGACAACCCGAGGCATTTTCACTAACGTTAATCCCTTTTATTTTGTTTTGTTTTAATGTTTTTTCTTCAGGAAAAATCACGGGACCATCATGTAGGAAGCAATCGGAGGAGAAAAATGCAAAAATCAGCTTCAGCTACAAATGTCTAGATCGAGACTTTCCATGTCTCGATCGCGACCCCTCTTGTTAAAAAAAAAATATTTAACCCATTTTCGACGTCACCCTTCTTCCTACCCCCTCATACTCGGCCGGCCCTAGCATCAAACCTACCCATGCCTGTCAAACCTCTCGACCGAGAATTAAACACCCCCTCCATTTATCTTCTTCTTCTTCCCCAAACACTAAATCCTCCATTCCTCCTCCAAATCTCAAGCTTTTTACCTTTCGACTCCAAATCTCCATCGACACCCACTCCCCTCACTCTCTTCATCAATATCTCCATATTTCATCCCAAATTTCTTCAAAATCTCTCAAGAATCCTAAATCCACAAAATCCTCAAATCTCCTCCAAATCTAGCTTTTCCCTCTACTAAATCAACACCAATAGACCGGATTTGTGCCCTACGTTCCAGATTTGAGGCGGTGTTCGAAGTGGAGGCCGAACGGAGGCAGCAAGACCGATCAAAGGAGAAGAACTCGGCCGGCAAACACGTGTCTCGACCGGAAACTCTACAGTCTCGACCGAGACATCAGCCCAGATCATCCATCCCTATTTTACCCAGTCTCGATCGCGACATTGCCTTCTCGACCGCGACTTCGGCCCAGTTGAGAAATCTCGATAGAGACTTCAATCTCTTGACCGCGACTTTCCCCAGTAGAGCACTCTCGACCGCGACTCCTCATTCTCGATCGTGATATTGATGCAGTTCTTCATTGAGGTATCTTCGAGCGGTCATACTTGTTCAATCGTGGATGTGACCACTATATTGTGTTGGGATTATGTTGTGTTTGTGTGAAATGGCTCCCAAGAGGCAGAGGAGAAACGCCGACGACCTAGATCAAATCGTAAACAACAAGGCTGTCGTCCAGACCCGGTTTCGGGACATGAGTTTGTTGTACAACATGAAATTGAGTGAGGTGACAAAGAGCATGTTCACCGAGGCTGGTTAGGCGGTTCCTAGGGCTAAGTGTGCCCACCTTCCCAAACTTTACTCGGGAGTTTCTGCGTACGCTGATTGTTTTCCTAGACGACCGCACCGACCAAATGGTATCTATTGAATGGCGGTCAAACAACAGAACGTGGAAAGCTGACTCATGAGCAGATAGCACACGCGCTAGGTGTGACCAAGAGGGCGAGATGGGATAGAGACGTGGACAATGACACGGTGAAGGAGTGGTGGACTAGAGGTTCAGGAGAGGCGTACGACACCAAGCGCACCTCGGACACGTCAGTTGCTTTCCCACAGTGGCTCCTCATCCACAAGGTGGTGGCGATGTTCTTTGGGAACAGGGCTGAGAACAATAAAATATCGGTCCACCAGCTGTTTCTCATGTGCGCATTCTCCTATGAGTGCGAGTTCTACGTTTCCGATTGGCCGCCCCGTTCGTGCGCACCTGCCATGAGTCGTGGAAGGTACAGTGCGGTGACATCGCTGTAGGGGGGATGATTACTCTCCTTGCTATTGAAGTTGGCTGCCCCCAACGGATCAGCCCATCTGGGTGGAGTTTTCTGTACGACGAGCAGTGGTGTCAGCGGAACTTATGGTTGAGGAGATATGGTATGGAGCTCATATACTTATACGGGCGAGGATTCAAGATCATATTCCCGCAAGAGGAGCCCGTCGTTTTCGTCTCATGGTCTGACATGTACATCCCACCGGACGTCGTCCCGACAGGTCAGCATTTTCCTATCCCTGGTCCAGCTCCAGCTCCCGCCTCCCGCTCCAGCCCCAGCTTATTCATATACGACCGCCCCTCCATTCATCCCCGCGCCTGAGCAGCCACACCCGTATTTTGACGCCGGCGCGAGCGGTTCTGGATCCCAGAGCTACTCCGATGAGATGCACTGGCGGACTCATATGGATTAGTAGTTGGTCCAGATTACAGAGGCGATAGGAGAGATGCGGACGACACAACAGGCGCTCATCCAGAACCAGGAGAGCTTCCGGGCTGAAATGTCGAGCCTACGAGAGGAGATCCTACGCGATCAGGAGTACCAGCACCAGCGTGGGTGTACCAGAGGCAGCAGTGAGAGCAGTTCCGAGCCACCTATCCCGATCCGGAGCCAGGAGATGATGAGGATGACGATGACAATGATGAGGCCACCGACTATGACGGAGATGATGATGATGTTGAGGAGTGATTGTGGTACCTTCTCCCTCTTCCCTTTTTATGATGTCCTCTTTTGCTGCATTGAGGACAATGCGATGTTCAAGTGTGGGGAGAGGAGTTGACGTACCGAGGAGGTTTTATGATGTTGTTTTTGGTTTTATCTTGCTTTTCCGCCTACTATTTTATGTTTTTAGAGTCTCTACTGAACTGTTTTAGTTGGTTTTCGATCGAGTCTATACCTGGATTTATGTTGCTTGAACATTTGTATCGTTTTAGTTTTAAAAAAAAAAATTAAAAAAACAACAAAAACCAATGGGAGTAAAAAAGGAATGGATCGAAAAGGGGGCTCCAACTTAAATAAAAAAACATAAATAATAAATAAAAATATAAAAAGAATAAAAAGAATAAAAACCAGGCAAGTAAAAATTGAATAAAAAGGGAAAGGTCCGTGCCTGAAAATAAAAATGAAAAGAAAAGAAAAAGTTCCTACCACTTTGATTTTGGTGAAATCCCGAAAGGGAGCCGGATTTTCTTTGTTTTTGTGATTGATTTGATTGATTACATATCTATTGGCGTCGGAGACATAAGAAGGGGGTTGAAGGATTGTCTCGGGTTTCTAGGATTCACCAAGGAGGTATAAGTAGTTTTAGTTTGGCCTTTTATCTCTCTATTTATGAGCTTATTTTTATCGACACTTTGCATTCTTACCAATCCACTAGTTCATTAGATTTTCTACATATTATTGGTGGTTGTGTTAGAATTCTAGGATTAGTTTTCTATTTCTTGGAGTTTGATGCATATTGTTGTGGTTGTAATATGCAGATTTTTTAATTAGGATTGGTGGTTGTGATTTGTGGATTTATTACATTATCTCATGGTTTAAGACATTACTCGAAGAGGAGGAATAAGAAGTGTATAAGCGAGTAAGAGACTCGATTCTATCTTTATTATGTTATATTTACGTATCCTTACCCTTAGAAGGAGATTAGGAATTCCACTTGTGCTTAAATGCACACCAATTTTATATTTGTATTGGAGTGGTGATATATGAAGTGGAGAAATAAGGACGGTTTTGGGTAGGACATCTCGGATACATAAGGAGATAGATCGGAGTTAGGTTAGTGCTCGATACACTTGGAGTTTGAAGTATAGTCGCTAACAAACTTTCTCTACACTTACTGTAGACCTTTGTGCTCTTTAGGAGGAGTGAGCTTTATTTTGCTTACTCGAGGACGAGCAAGTTTTAAGTGTGGGAAGGTTTCATAGGAACTTATTATACGGTGTTAACTAGCGACTATTAGCTTAGGATTAGTGGTGTTTAGGTGCTTATTGAGTGGTTTTCCCGGAATCCGGTATGGTGTTTATTTATTGATTTGCGGGATGCTCATAAGCGTTATTTTGTGGTTTTATTATGGGAATCCCGTTTGTACTCCCTTTAGTGCATTTGGGACGGAGCTAGAGAGAAGGATACCACACCTACACCATGGAGAAGCCTAGAGGTGAAGCCGAGCTGCCTCGAAGCTTATAGAAGACCGAAGACCAGTTCGAGAGAAGGCCTCACGACCGAGAGACGTGTCACGACCGAGAACAAGCTGTAGATAAGAAGTCTCGACCAAGACCCAAAAGTCGTGATCGAGATTCAGCCTCAGTAGAGAAGTCTCGACCAAGACCCTAATGTCGCGATCGAGACCCACACCGACTCTGAAGAACTGGGGCAAAGTCTCGACCGAGACCCAAAAGTCTCGATCGAGAACCCGGAGACGGACCGGCCCAATTGCAGATTTAAGTCTGAGATTTGATTTGTTTTTCCCTATTTATTATTTCTTTTTAGTTATTATATTCCCTTATCACTAAATACTATAAAAACCTTTAGTTATTAGGTTAGATGAGACTTTAGTTCACTTTCACAATTCATCCTTAGAAATTCAGCAGCCAAGAAGAAAGCTTCCACCTTTGTACCACTTTCACCTTCACCCCTGGTTAGTTTCATTCATAATTATGTATTGCTTTCAATTGGCTATGTCTGGCTAAGATCCTACTAGTTCACTCTTAGGTGGAGGCCATTATTCTAGGATATGTTTGTGAGAATTCTTATGTTTATGTTCTAATAATAATTTCAGCATTGTTTTATGATCTCTTGTGCTTTATTGTCTATTGATTGATCTTGATTTTATCTAGGTGTACCACTAGGTTGATTATTATTCATTCATATTTCTAGGCTTGATAATTTAATTTTAAAAGTCTAGTCTTTTAGGTAGCAATCAAAATTATCATAGACTATTTGCGAGTGCTTCTTTTGTAGAGATTATAAACCTATGTCGAGTATCGGTGATTTGCCAATGGTATTGCATAGGCCTAATTTTCTTTGATCTTTATGCTGTTGCGCTTTTGAACCTTAGGATTTGTTTGGTTATTGCATACAACAAGGGTTTCTAGGACTATTTGGGCTAGTTGCTATTTACGAACAAAGAGTAGGAAAACTGGATTAGATAATTAAGAATATAGGATTAATAGAATTCAATGATCAACTTTCCATAAGAATAATGCGTTGATACTAAAAGAGTGGGCTTTCCATCGTTATAGTTTACAAATCCAACATTTACCGTTTAAATATTGCTAGTTTAGATAACAACATACAAACCACCCTAGTTACTACTAGGTAACACAATAGAAATAAGCTATCGTTGTGGCTCTCTTAGGATTCGACTCCGACTTACCACTTTACTAATGGATTGTTTAGTTGGATTATATTTGATAGGAACAATGACCATTTTACGCCTGTCAGCAACACGCTGTTAGGACTAGTTGATCTAACTAGCAATATTAGTACATGGATTAGGGAAATTTAGAAGACATAAAGGAATTAGGAATAGAGATAGAACCCGAACATAAGGAACCTAGGACCATTGAATTGGGCAAGTAGGTTAGACCAACCATATGATGTGTTTTTCCCAATTAATCAAAACAAACAAATCAGTTTTCACAATTCCACAATTAGTTACTTTTCATTAGTTAGTCGTTCTAATACCTTAAGAATTGAATGTCTTTGGTTCCTTGTGTGATTCGACCCATACTTGCCACTATACTTTACTAGATGAGTAAAAGGTATTACTTTGATTAGTGGGCCTAACGACCTCTCTGTCAATGGACTTCTTCATTACCATAGATTATAGTTTCTCTATTACTTGGAGAATAAGGTTATGAATACTATAAATATGTGCAATAGGTCATGTTAAGCACACGAGCTAGGACGACCTAGGACGAGCTAGAACGAGCTGAGAAAGAATCATAGAGAGCTAAGTAGTTAGAAAGATTTAGAGAGAAAGTTAAGAAAGCTACAGGTCTAAGTGCTTCAGAAAACGTCAATAGTGGAGAGGAGATAGTACGAGCGAGTCAGACATAGGGTTAGCTAGAGGAAAGGTACTATGTGGTCACGTGAAGTTAGCAAGTGTCCTGAATCCCCTTTAGAATTGTGAAGATGGCTTGTACTGTGTTGAACGCCAGATTGTATTGAGAGAGAGTGTTATTAAGTGATTTTAATTATTCCTTATTAATATAATCAATTGTGTTGAGTTAGAGCTAGAAGCTTAGGGTTCTCGCCTTGGAATAAATCCTTGCATTTGACCTGAACTTATTTACTAACCTTTTTAAGTTCAAGTATTATAGCTATTCTCCCCTTCCGCAACTCTAACACACTACCAAACTAGCTTGTTCTGTTTAACATGGAGATTAGACAACCTTAAACGTGTTTTCAACTTCTATATCTTTTAAAAACTTAAGCAAGACGATTAAGCTACTAGTTTATAAGAGTTACTCGATCCGATTCTATCTTTGTTGAACCTACAAACCTGATATGTGATTATATCACCTCTCAACATTTACTCCATTAAATAGCAGTCAGATATTGTTACTAGGTCAAGATTGGTTTTGTGTGGTGTGATGTGCTTCACAATGAAGTAGTTGAGGAGTCTCTTTGAACCAGACAGGTACTTGGCCTTTAACGTTGATGGCATTGGTTTCCCAAAGACAATTTCCATGATTATGCGGGCATTAGATGGAAAATTATTCTTATGAAGATGTCCATAAACGACCAGCGTACCATCTAGATCCTTTACCTTCAAGCTCTCGCTCGCTCCATGCGCTCATGTGATGCAGAACATATTTTGCACTTCAATTGAATAGACACCACTGAAATGAGCATAAAATTGCCTAACATGATCAAGATCAGCGCGACTGACCTCAGACTCAAGCTTGTCCCATCTCTGCAACTGAAGCAGCTCCGTTAGTCGTTCAGATTATAGAGACTTCAATCTCCCTTATAATTTGTTAGTTCAGCTTTGATAGTTATTAAAGATTAATCTATTTCTCTTTGTTTTGATGATAACAAACTAATATATTTAATCTCTTAGTGTTTTTAAGCTTTCCAAGTTAATGTAATATCTGTTGGGATGCTCTTAAGTCACATAGACATGCGCTTCGACTGGTCTCAGTCGCGCTTAACACCAAGTGAAGAAAGCAAGTTTCGCAAGCGGTGTTTAATAATCCCATTCAAGTCCAGAAGTGAGTATAGGAGAGCTTCTAAGGAATAGAAAATGC
This sequence comes from Phyllobates terribilis, assembly GCF_046119375.1. NCBI lineage: Eukaryota > Metazoa > Chordata > Amphibia > Anura > Dendrobatidae > Phyllobates > Phyllobates terribilis. Next base: position 33,223 of record NW_027368336.1, on the reverse strand, counting down.
GCTTGAATGAATTTGAAGAAGTGTTGATCACGAGGTTCCACCATAGCACAGGGTGTATGCTGTCGCAGAAGAGAATGCCGAAATGCAAGGGAAGACTGGTGAGCGGGAGAATTCAAGTTACGTGCACAAGAGGTGTGAGAAGAACTTGAAGGCTTTGAGACGCATATCCAGGGATCGCCAGCGTGGAGGAAGTTAGTTAGCGCAGTGGACACGGATTGCTGAGGTGGCGTGCATCAACAAGTTGAAGAACAAAACCAAATTAATCCAAGCGGCTGATTATCTCTTGCAATTTGATCAAGGCACACGGATTGATGAGGTGGCAATGTGCTAAGTCTAAGTTTGTTACACGAAATTAGGTTAGAGTTGTAGCTTAAGTTTTGTGTATAAATAGTGGACTGTTGCATTCACTCTAGGTCATTACAAAGTGAGGAATTCAGAGAAAAGCTAGGAGAGCTTAAGTGTTAACTCAGTTGCAATTGAGAGGGGTGAAGTGCCATTGTTCTAGAGATAAACTCAAGTGTTGTAAGGAGAGAGTTTACGAGTGAGCTTCTAGAGTTGAAGCGAGAGATTGTAACCTTCTTCTATCAATACAAAGTAGTGGTGAGTTTTATCCCGAGTCAATTAGTGACTTAGGGTTCTCACCATTTGGAAACTCTTTTTGTGCAAATCTTAGTGCGCTTTAAACACTTAAAGCGCACTCTTATTGTTGTCTGACCTCTTCCGCGTTTAAGGACTTTAGTAAATAAATTACTAAGTGTCCTACACTGGTCAAACTCATCTCCAAGTATTAAAGCGCAATTCTATACTTTCGAAGCGCATGTAAGACTTAATGAACCTTATAAGACATTAAAGAATAGAGTCTTAATAAACACGAACCTACAATTGGTATCAGAGCCTCAGGTTTGCCTATTTTTGCACTAATCCTTTTTGCAGATCATAAGGATTTTGAAGAGCAAGAACAAGTCAAACATCAACCTCGGAATCTCTCTCGCAAAGCCCCATGTACTCATTGAAGGTGAATTGGAATGGTGGCTAACGATGACAAGGAATTACATCCAGCAAAAAGATTTTCAGTGCTAGAAAATCATCGACAAGGGAGATGAGATAATTGCTGAGAAAGATGACTCCAAATGGGAAGCCAAGGAGTATCAACTAATGGAGAAAAACGCCAAAGCGCGTCAGCTCATCCTAAATGCGCTTTTTTGTAAAGACATTGATAAGGTAATGTCTCTTCCTACTGCTAAAGAGATGTGGACACCCATCATCAACATGCATTCATGTAGTGAAGATAGGAAAGACAACTGACTATTTGAGCTGAACCGTGAATTTTGCTCCATTAAAAGGGATGAAAATGAGCTTGTATCTGACTACCATTCTCGATGTCAAATTCTTTATGACAAAATGCTATCCACTGGAATGGAAAAGAAGGCTTGGGAGTACTCAATGGCATTCATCCATGGGGTGAATTCCAAGTACGCGACTCTCAAGCAGATTATTCTCCAATCAAAAGCAACTTGAGAATTGCCTATTTCTGTGCTTGCAGGAAAGTTCAAGGTACAAGAGATCAAGAATAATGAAGAGAAAACCTCAGAACGTAAAACCAAGGGTATGGCGCTCAAGCTCTCACGCGTCCTCCAGAAACTAGAGAATGATGACGAAGGAGACGATGATGATGATAGAGATGTCGCCATGATGACCAAGGTAGTGAAGAAATTCTTTAAGAGACAAGGTGGATTCAAGCGCGATCCAACAACCAAGCAGCGCGATGTCCATGACTTTACATGCTTTAACTACAATGAGAAGGGACATCTAGCCAAGGCGTGTCCTCGTGCCAAGGTGAATCCAAGCTCCAGCTCCAACAAACAGCCCCCTAAACAAGCCTTTGTCATGCTTTGGGGAGAATCAGACGAAGACTCTGAAGATGGAGCACAAGCAGAGGTTTACTTGATGCCTGGTGAAGGATCCGATTCAGACTCTGGTTCTGAAATAGAGGTAGCGAGTCTAAATCTTGACATTTTACCTAAGCGCAACCTTGTTTTTCTCTTAAGGGAGTTGATGGTTGAACACAAGTCTCTAGCTACTGAAGCTAGAGAACAGCTGGTTGAACTTCATTCTAAAAAAGAAGTAATAGTTGAGCTTTCCAAACGTTTGCATGACCGGCCCAAACTCCTATCTAAATCTTTTGAGCGCTGTCATGGAAATGGGTTGGAAAGAAACTTTGACTCAACTAAGGACGTAAAGCTTGATCAGATTATCTCCAAGCTAGACGACCTGACTAAACTAGTAGAGGCAAGGTCTGTTTCTCAAACAGTCTTTGTCAAAGCTAAACCTGGACTGGGCTATGACCCCCCAGGAATCTTTTTCTTCTACCAGCTTTCCTCAAACAAGTTACTACTCTGAAAAGCTTAAGTCACTTCAACAAGACTTGACTGCCTACAAGAGTGAAAACTCTAATTTAAAAAGAAGAATCAATGTTCTTGATGAACAACCATCCGAAACCAGAGAATGGTTTCATGGGGAAAAAGCGCACCACTTGTATAAAAAACAAGCGCACACCCCTGCTCATCCTATGAAACATGAGAAGAAAGCACCATTTAGACCAGGAAAAGCGAAGTATGGTTACGTGAGAGGTAACCATTACTGAACTTTTTGTGGTAAAAATGGACACGATAGGCAAGAGGGTGAGGAACTAAAAGTCCTCAAAAACAAGCCCTATAAGCCAATGGCTAAATATGAGGGCAAGGGCACACGTCATCGACATTCACTTGTCGAGAACGATTGCACTTCAGCACGCAGAGGTGCGCTTTGTGAAGCGAGACCTCATCTAGTGCTCGATTTAAATGATCCTAGCTATTATGTGACAGTCCAAAAGACTAGCTCGGTAATAGCTATGTCTAATATTCCCTCGAAGCGCAAGCTTTGTTGGGAGATCAAAGCTTGATTTCTTCCCTTGCAGGTTGGAATGCATAGTAGGTGGTATATCGACATCGGATATTCGTGTCACATGACGGGCAATCCAACATTACTACTCTCATTTCAAGCTAAGGAGGGAGGCAACGTCTCCTTCGGTGACAAGAAGCAGGGAAGAATCAAAGCTCGAGGCAGCGCACATCTCAACAAGTCAATACAAATCAAAGATGTGAATTTAGTAGAAAGCCTCCGATTCAATCTACTCAGTGTAGCCCAGTTGTGCGACCAAGGGGGGGACAAGGTACGGTTCAACACAAGTGAATGTGCAGTGGTCAGCCCTGATCAAGAGAAACTTCTAAAGGGTAAGCGCATCGATAACACATATTTGTTCGACCACTCCTTCTCCCCTAAGCGCAACCTATGCCTCGCTACACTCGATGACACAACCAGTCTTCGGCACAAGAGAATGGGACACGCTAGTCTACATCTACTCAACAAGATTCGGACCAAGGACCTGGTTCCTGGTCTTCCTCGCATGAAATTGGAATCCATGACTTCATGCTCAGATTCCTCCAAAGACAAAGCGACAAGAAGCTCCTTTCCATCTATTAAGGTAGTGCAGACCAAGGCTCCTCTAGATCTTCTCCACATGGACTTATGTGGACCACTACGTACTCAGAGTAAGGGAGGTAATCGCTACATTTTCGTTATAGTTGATGACTATTCTCGCTACACCTGGACTCTCTTATTAAAAGACAAGAGCGAAACCTTTGAAAAGTTTCGTACTCATGCGCTTTTCTTAGAAAAGAGTTTGGGGCTCCCCATTTGTGCAATTCGTTCTGAAAATGAAACCGAATTCAAGAATGGAGAGTTCTTAGCATTTCATAATTTCTCTACTCCTAGAACCCCTGAGCAAAATTGAGTTGTTGAGAGCAAGAATAGGACTCTACAAGAGATGGCACGTACAATGCTACTCTCTAGTGGTGTCGCTTCATACTATTGGGCACAAGCTGTGAGTATAGCATGTTATATTACTAACCGAGCCTTGTTAAGGCCTATCCTAGAGAAAACCCCATATGAATTGCTCAAATGACGTACACCGAATATCTCTCACTTACGAGTGTTTGGTTGCAATTGCTACGTCAACAATAATGGGAAAGATCTGTTGGGTAAATTTGATGCTAGGAACGACGATGCTATCTTTCTAGGTTATGCTTCTTTTAACAAGGGGTATAGAGTGCTCAACCTGAGGAAAGACAACTTGTTAGCACAGAGGAAATGAATGACGATCCATTTGTTAGCCCTGATCTACCTCCAGCTTCTCCACACACTCCTCAAGCTCCACCTTCTACGATTTCTACACGTATAGAAAGTGACGATGATGACTGTGGTGGTTGCGCTTCTCGACCTTCGGCTCCAGAAGTAAGCAATCCATGTGACGAAGCTATTCTAGAAGACAACACTCAGAATATAGATCAAGGAAATGGACCATTCAACAATGATCAAGCTACACCTTCATCATCTCGCTCAGGTCAGGTAACACCCTCAATTACTTCACTTGGACCTTCTAGCTCTCAAGCGGGATCTAGTAGTGGTCAAGCACAACCTGACAGTCCTCAAGCGGGACCAAGTGACCAATCTGGTGAAAATAGAAGCTTGTCCAAGACTACAACGATGAAGCTATCAGATAATACTGAGGTCCCAGTGCGGGATTACCAACAAATGAAGTCCCATCCAGTTTCAGCGATCATATCACAGTTCGAAAAAGGTACGCAAACTCGCTCTAACGTACTTAACTTGCTTGCTTGTAGTGCTTTTGTGTCTTTAGAGGAACCAATGAACATACAAGTCGCGCTTTAAGATCCAGATTGGATAATTGCTATGCAAGAAGATTTAGAAGAGTTCAAGCGCAACCAGGTATGGCGTCTAGTGCCCCGGCCAGGTGATAGAAGCATTATTGGTACGCGCTGGGTATTCAGGAACAAACTGGATGATAGTGGAGCAGTGGTTCTTAACAAAGCTCGACTTGTTGCACAAGGATACAATCAACAAGAAGGCCTTGATTATGATGAAACATAAACACCAGTTGCTCGGCTAGAGGCAATTCGCTTGTTGATAGCTTTCGCCGCACACAAAGGATTTAAGCTATTTCGAATGGATGTGAAGACCGCTTTCCTCAATGGTGATTTGAACGAGGAAGTGTACATCAAGAAACCACCAGGTTTTGAAGATCCGACTAATCCTGATCATGTGTACTTCCTAGACAAGGCGCTTTATGGTCTTAAGCAAGCCCCTCGCGCTTCGTATGACTGTCTATCGAAGTATCTCCTTGCTAATGGCTACAAAAGAGGATTGGTGGACAAGACCCTCTTCATCAGGGAAGCAAAGGGCGATATCCTTATTGTCCAAATATATGTTGATGATATTATTTTTGGTTCTACAAACTTGCAGCTTGTAGAGGATTTTAAGAATACCATGAACCTCAAGTTCAGCATGAGCATGATTGGTGAGCTCAAGTACTTCCTCGGGCTTCAGATGAACTAGTTGGAAAATGGCATTGAAATACATCAACAAAAATACATCAAAGAGCTCCTCAAGAAGTATCAAATGGAAGGAAGCAAGCCATGTCCTACACCCCTCTCAACCACTACAAAACTGGATAAAGATCTTATGGCTGAGAAGGTAGATCAAACTATGTATAGAGGTATGGTTGGCTCCCTTATGTATTTAACTGCTTCGAGACCTGATATTGTCTTTGTTGTTAGTGTTTGTGCTCTCTCTCAGTCAGACCCTCGCGCTTCTCACCTAACTCATGTAAAGCGTATACTTAGGTATCTTAAGGGGTCTGGCGATTTATGTCTTTAGTACTCCAAAGGAGGCGGTCATTCTCTTGTTGGCTACACCAATGCAGATTATGCTGGTTATTTAGTAGACCGTAAGAGCACAAGTGGGATGGCACAGTTCCTTGTACCATGTCTCGTATCGTGGGGATCCAAGAAGCAGAATTGTATTGTGCTTTCAATGACAGAAGCATAGTACATAGCCGCAGCGCAATGTTGTGCTCAAGTACTGTGGATAAAGCAACATCTCGTTGACTACGGTATTAATCTCGACACTATTACTATATATTGTGATAATACCATCGCAATATGTGTCTCCAAGAACCCAGTACATCACACACGAACTAAGCACAATGATGTACGGCACCACTTTCTACGTGATCATGTGGAGCGCCAGAACATCGAGCTTACTCACATATCTTCAGAAGGGCAAATAGAGGATATTTTTACTAAAGCACTTAACCGACAGGTCTTCTTAAACCTTCGGGTTCAGCTTGGCCTTATGCAAATCCATTAGCCTTGAGGCAATGGCAATGTAAGTATTCCCGTATTTGACTAGAATTAGCGAGCTTAGTATCAAGGTATGAACTATGGTAGCTTGCGCTTAATAGATTTGAGTCATTCATGTTTTATGGTTGTTCATTAAAATGAATTAGTACTAATGTTGTCTTACTTGCTTAGCTCGATTTGATATAATCTTAGTCAATGCATGCTCTTCTTTGCCAAAAACATGAAAATGGTGATCGTCTTCTACCCATATTACATGCCTAAGAAATGATCCATTGCATAGGTGTCCTTAGCCTGACTAGATGTAACGCTTCTCTCTTCCTTTATTGAACTCCACATTAGAGAAGTATTCATCTGGTGACATAAATCTCAATTACCATATTACATGTATATGCACATACGTCCACATCAACTTGAGTGATTGAATGCTCTAATGTCCCTTATATGAAATGTGCATCTTCCTGTTCATGACTTTCTTTACATTGTGGTTTGAAAATTGAACTAGACATCACTCTCTTACATCAATTCGCCTCAGTCAGTTTTTGAGCTTCATCAGACTATTTAGCCAGAGGTGGGATTGGTTGAGCTTATTTTTCTAGCGCGTTTCTGTGTTGAGCTTCATTACGCTTCAAAGCGCCACTGGTTGGTTTATCTTCAGCCTTGGGTTTTCTTACTTGTGAAGTAACGGCTAGCTGTCAAACGGCTCTTTCCGCTTTTTGATGTAATGGCTACATTTATGGCCGTTGGGAGCCTAACGAGTCAAATCTGCATTCACATTGGACCATTGGACTACTTTTCTGCCGTTTAATCTGATTGGTTGCCTGTTCGGTTGAGAGTGAAGGTCGAGCGCGTATAAATACCAGGTATTTGCCCCCTTTTCATTTACCCTATTTTCTACCTCTTGCCTCTATCTCTCTCTCAAACTCCGCTCAAGCCTCCTCATCCCTCTACTTCAACCTTCAAATGGAAAACGTAAATCTAGCCGATCTTGACCCAGCTACCCGTGCAAAGGTTGAGTCATTGTTAAAAGCCCAGTCTTCCACATCTGATCCATCCATCTCTACACATTCTCCATAAACTGAGCCTCCCCAAACACAACTCACCGACCCAGTAATCCCCATAGAAAACCCTAGCCCCATAAAAGAGCCTATCATCCCAGACGTTCCAGTCTTCTCTCATGAGCCCAAGGTTGATCTTTCTCTCACCGCCGAAGATCTGGAACTAGCTGGCTATGACGTTGAGAAAGAGCTTGCCCAACCCACTACTGAAGCATCTACTCATGTCGTGTCTCACTCTACCCCAACAAAGTGTAAGGGTGTGCTTGAAATTGACACTACTTCACGGTTAGGTACGCAGACCAGGCCAGGTATACAGTCTCTTTCTTCTCCTCAGCAACTTCTGGCCTCTATCCCTTCTGACTCAGATGAAGACGAGGATTACCACATTGAAGCTCGTTCAGGCCATGATTCTCCACTTCCTTTAACCACTCAGAGAGCCGATCGCCAGAGTGACGTACTGCACCGTAAGAGTCGAAAGCGAAAGGCACCTCTTCCTCCTCCTCCCATTGAGGAAATTGAGTCATCCGACGGTTCCGAACATGAGTCGCCACCGCATGAGGTTATCCCGGAGAAAGGCACCTCTACACGCTCTAAGCGCGCCAAAATCATTGGCGTCAATGACTTTCCCCCATTTCTATCAGGTATTGCTAAGCACTCATTCTTGTTCCCAGAAATTGTGACTCCTGATCTTCTCAAAGAGCTCCAAGGATTTTCACACATCACGCGCTTTGCTACCTTGTTAAGTTTTCATGGATGGGACAAGTTGGAAACGGAACCAGCTCGATGCAACGATTCGATGGTGTATCAGTTTAACGGAACAATGAGGTATCAGCTAGCCAATCCTGAGTATGGACAAGTGTGGTTCAGTTGGCGTGGAAACTCCAAAGAAACGTTCTTGGTGAAGGACCTAGCGAAGGAAATTGGGTTGACCGGGCAGTCCAACGGATTCGGGCGCTTGTATTAGAAAAACTGGCCCGCAGGAGCCAAGCAGCTCAAGGAAGCCGTTTTTGGTCCGAATGTCCCAAAGCGCGCTCTCACCGTTGACATGTTGAAGCCCAATCGACGATTGCTCCACCATTTCATCATCACCAACATTACACCAAGTGATTATGACAGGGATAAGGTAACCATTGCCGATTGTTGTATTATGGAAATTGTAATTTCGAACCAAGTGGTCAATACTGCTCAGATAATGATGAGCCACTTAGTTCTCTGTCGCGCAGCTACTTCTGGTCCCTTGCCGTTCCCTCACATCGTCTGCAAAATGCTCAAGGATGATGGACTCCACGATCGCTCTCTCGCTGACTACGATTGCTCTACATTCCTCACCTCCAATGCTATATGCGGCATTCTTCTGCCTAAACCTGAAGGTACACACCCTTCTTGCTCGCGCTCTGAACTGAGTCCTCGCGCTCGTCCTTCATCTGCTTCTACAAATTTTTCAAGCGTTATTGCATCACTAGAAGCGCATCACGAGCGGGTCGAGAAACAACTGAGTGTGCTGATCGAGCAGGTTACAAAGATGGTCACTATGGTTCAGGAGAAGTTTGAATCTGAGGAAAGGCAATAGTTGTTGGTGTTGTGATGGTTGTGCTTTTAACCGCTTTTGCTGATTTCTTTTTCTCTCTCTACTTTGTTAAGATGTTTGTGAAATAGCTCTCTAGGTTATCCTACCTGTTTTTGTGGAAGATACTCAATGATAAATGCAAGTATGGTTTTGACTTTTATATCTCTGAGAGCTTTGCTGAATTGACTCTTTGCTACTTAAGTTGCTTTTTGTTCGCTATCTTGCATTGTTTGACTTATTAGCTAGCAAGTGCACCCTCCTATCTTTCTTACAGTATGACTATGCATTTGATTTTTTCGATGATGTCAAAAGGGGGAAGAAAACAGGTATATCCTTCTTTGATTAAGGGGGAAGTATGAGATCGTACTTGAACTTAGGGGGAATTTGAAAACTGTGTTGGTTAAGTACTTGGTAAGGTATTTCGACCTAATTCCGAATCTGAATACTTGATTAACTTGTTGTTTATTGTCTCCATTTTAATCATTACAGAAAGTATTTTGAGCTTACCTGTTCACAGTTTGTCATCATCAAAAAGGGGGAAATTGTTAGTTGAGCTTTGATAGTCTTATTAAAGCTTAATCTATTTCTCTTTGTTTTGATGATAACAAACTAATATATTTAATATCTTAGTGTTTTTAAGCTTTCCAGATTAATGTGATATCTGATGGGATGCCCTTAAGTCACTTAGAGATGCGCTTTGACTGGTCTCAGTGGAGCTTAACACCAAGCGAAGAAAGCAAGTTTCGCAAGCGGTGTTTAATAATCCCATTCAAGTCCAAAAGTGAGTATAGGCGAGCTTCTAAGGCATAGAATATGCGGTTGAATCAAGTTGAAGAAGTGTTGATCACGAGGTTCCACCATAGCACTAGGTGTACGCTGTCGCAGAAGAGAGTTGCCGAAATGCAAGGGAAGGCTGGTGAGCGAGAGAGTTCAATTTGCGTGCACAAGAGGATTTAGAAGAACTTGAACGCTTTGAGATGCATATCCAGGGCCAGCGTGGAGGAAGTTAGTTAGTGTAGTGGAAACGGATTGCTGAGGTGGCGTGCATCAACAAGTTGAAGAACAAAACCAAATTAATCCAAGCGGCTGATTATCTCTTGCAATTTGATCAAGGTGAACGGATTGATGAGGTGGAAATGTGCTTAGTCTAAGTTTGTTACACAAATTTAAGTTAGAGTTGTAGCTTAAGTTTTGTGTATAAATAGTGGACAGTTGCATTCACTCTAGGTAATTACAAAGTGAGGAATTCAGAGAAAAGCTAGGAGAGCTTAAGTGTTAACTCAGTTGTAATCGAGAGAGGTGAAGTGCCATTGTTCTACAACTGAACTCAAGTGTTGTAAGGAGAGAGTTTACGAGTGAGATTCTAGAGTTGAAGCGAGAGATTGTAACCTTCTTCTATCAATAAATAGTACTGGTGAGTTTTATCCCGAGTCAATTAGTGACTTAGGGTTCTCACCGTTTGGAAACTCTTTTTGTGCAAATCTTAGTGCGCTTTAAACACGTAAAGCACGCTCTTATTGTTGTCTGACATCTTCCGCTTTTAAGGACTTTAGTAAATCAATTACTAAGTGTCCTACACTGGTCAAACGCATCTCCAAGTATCAAAGTGCAATTCTATACTTGAGGAGCGCATCTAAGACTTAATGAACCTTAGAACACATTAAACAATAGTTGCTTAATAAACACGAACCTACATAATTTCTAGAGAAACAATAACTAGAGTGAGAATCTCCTTCTTCATCATGCCTAAAGGAATTGGTTGAAACTCTGGGGCCTAAGCTGGAGCGACCTTTGCTTTCTTTGAGCAAGGCGGATTGACAAGCTTTGCTACCACCATAGTTGTAGAGGGATCAATATCTTCTTCATCTCTGGACATCACCACTCTTCAACCATTTTGCATCTACCTTCAATGCGCTCTTCACATCCGCCAACAGTTGATGTTGAAGTGACGAGAATTCTTCCGTAGCTTCATTCGCATATGATTCAGCTAGAAGGAGAGAAGGAGAATGAGAATAAATAGGTAGATGTTCACCTGAAGTAGACTCAGTCTTCTTCGGTGAGTGAAGAGGAGAGAGATGACTGGGCAGCTAGACATCTTCACTTGTTAGATCTTTCTGGGCAGACTTTGCTGAAGTCACAAATCATTCAGATTATACCTTGGCCGCATCAGCGACCTTTTCTTTCTTTGAGCAAGGCGGCTTGACAAGCTTCACTACCACCATAGTTGTAGAGGAATCAATATCTTCTTCTTTGCTGGACATCACCACTCTTCAACCATTTTGCGTTTACCTTCAATGCGCTCTTCACATCCGCCAACAGTTGATGTTGAAGTGGGGGGAATTCTTCCTCAACTTTAATTTCAAATGAATCAGCTAGAAGGAGAGAAGGAGAAGGAGAATAAATTGGTAGATGATCACCTGAAGTAGACTCAGTCTTCTTCGGAGAGTGACGAGGAGAGCGATGACTGCGCAGCTAGACATCTGCACTTGTTAGATCTTTCTGTGTAGAATTCGCTGAAGTCAAAAATCCTTCAAATTATACCTTGGCCACATCAGTGATAACTATATAAACTGATGAAGCAACGGGGTTGTCTTTAGAGACCGACTCGTGCTTCTCTAGGATTTTCTGAACCCTTGGCGAGGTCAGTAGCACTGACCTCCTCGGTAATTCGGTCGAGAATGGGGGTTTCTAGAGTTGTGGATATGGTGGATGACGAGGCCTAGATAGTTTTGTCTACCAAATTAAATTACCCAGTTTCTACTAAAGTATAGCGGAAAGGAGGGATCGTATCCCGAAGGAGGCTAGTGCGATTATTACTAAGAATGTGACTATAAGTAACAAGGAATAGAGGGGTTTTGGTTGTATAAATTATTATAACAATCTTCTAACATGCAACTGGAATTTTATATTCAATTAAGAGAGAAGTTTAATCCCAGCAATCAATATAACAGACCGGTTCATGGATCTTGTAATCCTAATTACATGTTTCCTTTTGATAGAATTGATAGTTTGTCCTACTCTATGTTCATACCTAGTAACTAGTCCAAATAGTCCTAGAGACCCTTATTATAAGTTATAACCTAAGGGAAATACCAGAGATTCAATAACACAATAGCATTAAGATCAAAGATAACTAGGTTCATGCAATACCACTAGCAAATCGCCGATACCTGACATGAACTCAGAATCTATACAATATAATCACTAACAAATAGTTCATGTAGATTGTCATTACTACACAAAGATTAAATTTTACAAATAGAATCATCTAATCTAGCAATATGCATGAGGGAAATCAACCTAGTTCATGACCTAGATTAAACTAACATCACACAATAAGCAATTAAGCACCAGAGATAACTAAAAAAATACTTCAATTCCATAAGAAAACATGAGTTTAGAGACTCACCATGAAACCAAACCTGAAAGCATCATGCTTTAAGTAAACAATGGTGAATTTAGTTCATCATCTCCATGTCTCCTAGGAAAATATAAAAATAAAACATTAAAATTAATCAAAGCAAGATAAATCCCGAACTTAATTGGGCCTTCCATGATACATGACCCGGGATCGCACTTCTCTTGGTGTCTTCACTTAGCACTTTCTACACTACTACTCTACTCTGAATACACCGATACAGGTACAAACGGAGTCCCCAATATGTATGCAAAATCTTGCTGGAGCTTCCTACAAATTCTTATAATATAAAATCAGAACTGAAATCCAGGAATACCACCCGAAAAGCACCTAAACACCACTATTCATAAGCTAATAACAGTTAGTTATACCATATGGAATCTCTCTATCAAATCTCCCCATAATTAAACCTTACTCCTCCTCGAGTAAGCAAAATGACTCTCACCACTCCAATAAGCCCAAAGGTCTACAATAACCACGAGAAGATCTACTAACGGTTATGTTTCCGAACTCCAAGTGTGTAGAAAGTATCACTAACCTAACTCCAGTCTAAACTACTTATTTCTCCAAGCTGAACTACCCAGTTCCCTCCTTATATCACCACTTCATATGACACCACTCCAATAGTAACCAATACAAACAGGTGTTGTGCAATAAGCACAAGTGGACTGCTAATCTCCTCTAAGGATAAGGGTATATACATAATGATAACAATAAAACTGAGTCACCCACTCGCTTACACACTTCTTATACCTCAACTTCAATTAATGTCCTAAACCACTAATCAATATCATCAAACCATACTCAAAACCACCAATGCTAATCAAGAAATCCGCATAGCACAACCACAAAATATGCATCAAACTCCAAGAATAGAAATCTAATCCTAGAATCTAACACAACCGCCAATAATGTGTAAACAAATCTCATGAAATAACGAAAGATGAGCATGTGAAGCATGGATATCAATAAGCTCGAACAGAAGAATAAAAGGCCAAAAACTAACTTCTTATCCCTCCTTGGTGAATCCTAAAACCCGAGAAAATCCTTCAACTCCCTTCTAATGTCTCCAACACCAATAAAGAGTGTAATCAATCTAATTAGATAGTCAAACAATCACAACATCATGTAATCCCGACACTCTTTCAGGTTTTCACCTAAACTCTCTTTCTATTTTTACTTCTTTTTTTTCTATTTAGGCACCCACCTTTTCCTGTTTTCCATTTTTGCTTGCCTGGTTTGTTTTTCGTTTTTATCTTTTATATTTTTATATTTATTTTTTCATATAAATCTAATACAAACCAAATCCAAAGGTCAATACAAACACATCAAACAATCCATGAAAACAACCAGTCTCAAAACAAAACTACTCTAGAAAACATGAAAATCTTCAAACTCCTCCCCATACTTAAATGAAGCATTGTTCTCAAGGCAGCAAAAAAAGGACTCATAATATGAAAATCGTCATTGTGGAGGTGGGTAACGGGTTGCTTCCACTGGCCCGTAATGTAGTTGAAGCGCGTCTCCACATACTGATCGAACCACGTATGCACCTCCTGCACACTGCTCAACCTCTCATGGATCTCCCCCATTCGTCCTTAGATCCCGTCAAACTGTGTCTGAGCATAGGAGTTCCACCTACTCTGCTCCTGTTGGATCTCCACCAGGCGCCCGCCCATGTCACTGACAGTCACCCCCAACTGCCCCATCTGCTGAGACAACGCGCCCACAGTAGAGGTGATCTTACACAACTCCGACCACAAGCGCCCTTGCCAATCATGATCGCGATGGGTAACCGATAGCTCGGGAGACTGACGGTAGTGCTACTGACCATGTTGATGCTCATGCCACTAGTCGTGTTATGCTGCGCCTGCAACCTGCTGGATTTACCCTAACTGTCACTCACTCGCCCGCTCCTGATCTACTAGGCTGGTGACGTCAGCTTGTTGTAGACGAAAAATGTGGGAGGGGTCATACTTCAATGTCTGTGGTAGGCGAATGAATTTCACCTCATTGGGTGGGCCATATGGCCAGAGATAGCACCTTCTTTAGATGAGCGTGTCCAGACAATGATTCCGCACCAACCAGCCATGTGTGCATGCGTGCGCCCCTGTCATAGGTGGGTCGATGCTCTGAGGATCATCAAGGAGGTATGTTTCCCAATCAACATAGTGTACTAGCAAGATGATCATCCCACCCACAGAGATACGCCCACCCTTTTTCTTCCTCATACTGTCACAACGACGAGTAAACCGTCCGACCTAATCCGGTATTGCAGGGCATTCCTGGGGGAGCGCCCATAAATACTAGTTATCTTTCAGTGGAGTCTTGTACTCTCCCTGTCCGAAAAAGCACATAGCAAGCACCTTGTGTGCGAGGCTGAGCGCGAGATGCGAAATTTGGTAATTCATGTCACCCTTTCCAACTCCATGGTGTTGCCCCATGAGTACATTTCACCAAATACTAGGGTTATCCTCTAGAGTCTATGTGGTCTAGTTGTTTGACGGAGGCGCTGAAATCCCAAAACACTCGCGGATCTCTTCCGCTGTCATAATCTGTTGCTACCCTTTATATCCAAACTTAATATCCTGCAGCAAACCCTCCCTTTGCCAGTATTGAACATTCCTAAAAAGTCAATAGCTATAGAATTGTGGTACTTGGTACTCATCCCCACAAAATAGTAATAATAGCTAATTACGTCCCCGACAACGACGCCAAATTTGTCGAGGCCTAGATCATTATGCTTGCCAAGTTAAATTACTAGTATCTACTAAAGTATATCGGAAGGCTGGGATCATATCCCAAAGGAGGAAAGTGCAATTATTACTAAGAATGTGACTGTAAGTAACAAAGAACTGGGGGTTTTGGATGTATAAATTGTTATAACAATCTTATAACATGCAATTGGGATTTTGTATTCAATTAAAATAGAAGTTTACTTAGCAATCAACATAACAGACCGGTTCATGGATCATGGAATCCTAACAACATATTTCCTTTTGATAGAATTGATAGTTTGTCCTACTCTTTGTTCATACCTAGTAACTAGTCCATATAGTCCAAGAGACCCTTATTTTAAGTTATAACCTAAGGAAATACCAGATATTCATTACCAAAATAGTATTAAGATCAAAGATAAGTATGTTCATGCAATACCACTAGCAAATCACCAATACTTGACATGAATTCAAATTCTCTACACTATAAACACTCACAAATAGTTCATGCAGATAGTGATTGCTACACAAAGATTAGAATTTTACAAATTGAATCATCTAATCTAGCAATATGCATGAGGGAAATCAACCTAGTTCATGACCTAGATTAAACTAACATCACAAAAAAAGCATTTATGCACCAGAGATAAAGAAACAAATACTTCAATTCCATTAGAAAACATGAGTTTAGAGACTCACCGTGAAACCAAACATAAAAGCTTCAAGCTTTAAGTAAACAATGGTAAATTTAGTTCATCATCTCCAAATCGAAACAAAGGTGTGAAATTAGAGAATTTCCAACCCAAGGAAACCCAAAAACTAATCAATAAATAGTCTCGTAGGAAAATCTAAAAATAAAAAATAAAAAATAATCAAAGCAAGATAAATCCCGAACTGAATCGGGCCTTCCAAGATATAAGACCTGCAATCGCGATTTGTGACCCGCGGTCGCGGTTCGGCCTTCTGGGGTGACTGGTGAGAACGGTTAGCTGCGGCCGCGGTTGTGCAGATGCGGTCGCGGTTTCGGCTTCTGTCTTCTCTTTGGTCTTCTCTTTTGTTCAATGGTCGAAGCACGTCTTTGACCATCTTCTCTTGGTGTCTTATCTTCGCACTTTCTACACTACTATTCCACTCCAAATACTCCGATACAGGTACAAACGGATTCACCAATATGTATGCCAAGTCTCACTATCGATCTTCCTACGAATTCATATAATATAAACTCCGAGCTGAATTCTAGTAATACCACCTAAAAAACATCTAAATACCATTATTCTTAAGCTAATAACCGTTAGTTATACCATACGGAATCTCTCTATCAATGGATGTGGTACCGAGAGTGAGTAGAGGTGTGGCTTTTTTTGAGACAATAACAGCGGATCTGGCACGTGCAAGTTCTTCAAGGTTCTTGCGTCACGGTTCTTTGAATAGAGTGTAATCCTCTTCCTCAAAAAGGGTTGGGATGGGCATATCGGCCATTTTTGTAGCTTTTGTGTCTAATGGTAATGGAATGTGTATTAGGCCCTCAAAAGCCAAGCTTGACAAGAGAGGGTCATCTAAAACCCAACTTGTTCATATTAATCCCTCAAAAGACAAGAAAAAACAAGCTAAAGCACCACGAGGAGTGTCTTCCAAAGGAAAACGTCACCAAGTGCTAGATCATAACGATGACATCTATTATGAGCGAGTTCCTAGAACTATGAAGATGAAAGTTCTAATTTCCTGTTCTGGAATCGCAAGAGCTAACGTTCATTTGAACCTAATGATTCATTTGAAACAAAAACTTGATTTTATTTTGCGGGTTTGAAATGCAGAGTAGAAGCTACAAAGTCATATCCTAAAGCTACTCTCATTTCAAGAAATAAGGAGGAGCGTCTATCTCCTTCATGAATGAAATGAATAAATCAAGCGTGCTTCAATACCTAATAACATCTATTTCAGTCTTATCTTATAGGAGGTGTACATCTATGTGGTAAAATATCGCTTTATTGAAAGCGAGTCTCATTTGTGGTAAAGTGACATATATTCTTTCAAGAGAGACTCAGATATGTTCAAGAGAGTCTCTGGAGACTTAAAAGCGAATCTTTATTCAACTCACTGAACTATATCTTATAGTTCCAGAAGAGAAAAACGAAAATAACATATCTTTTCTAAGGCGCTTTGCATGGATAACTTACAACACTTTGGGCTTCTACTGGATTTTCTATATTTTCTTATTAGCCGAAGTATAATATGCCATTTAAGTTTCTCTCATACTTTGACTATAAATTAGTAGTTTAATTCTACATTGGGAACTTTACTTTGATTGTGCTTCTTGCTTGCATTCTATTCATGCTTATCTATTTCAAGAGCCAACATAGCTAAGGTCGTATATTGCATCAAAAGTATTGATTATAGTCTTAGCCAATTGCATGCTCTTCTTGTTCCACAAATATAGAATAGTTATCGTCTTCTTGCTATAATATAACCCTATAGAAATGATCCATTCCTACAGTATACCTTGCCTAACATTAATGTAATGCTTTCTTATTCCCTTGATAGACCCCAAAATAGGAAGTATTAATTTTTTTGTAAAAGCTAGATATCCTCTTATGCACATACTATATACATATATGTTTTGTGTGAGTGTGTTATGTCCTTATATGTGAAATTTGCATTTCCTATTATTCTTTTACATGCTTAAATGATACAACTGGTGCACATATTACAAGCTTTACACTCCTAGCATGATCAAGCGCTTGTGTGAGAGTAGTTGAAGAGGTTGTCTCTGTTGTTTTTGGGGTTTGCTTAACTGCAAAGTTTACTTAATGAGGAAGGTTATCTTTGCGGCTCAAAAAAGTGAAGTCTAAACAAGTAGCTTAGTGATCTGGTATAAATGGATTTAGAAAAGCTATGTGCCTCAGTGATCTAGCATAAATAGATTAAGAAAACCCACACCTAGACTTCACAACGCATCACACTAGCTTGCTAGTGCGTCTCTTCTAGCCATTACGTCGTGTTTATTTTCAGTGCCATATGTCAATCAGAAAAAGGCTTCTTAGAAAAGGTATTTGCATGTAGCCCTTGTATCTCTTCAGAGAATCTAGCCATTGAATTATAGTCGTTGCAGAGATAGATCTGTTGCAGCCGTTACAAATTTTAAGTCGTTGGTTGAGTGGTGAATCTTACAGAGGATTATAGAGCTACCTTATAAATACACATGTATACACTCACTATTGACCTTTACCGTGTTCTATCATTATCTGCATCTCTG
Organism: Phyllobates terribilis; assembly: GCF_046119375.1. NCBI lineage: Eukaryota > Metazoa > Chordata > Amphibia > Anura > Dendrobatidae > Phyllobates > Phyllobates terribilis. Next base: position 14,953 of record NW_027368336.1, on the reverse strand, counting down.
AAATACCTATATTCCAACTCGCTCCATGTCGCTCCCACTTGCCTGTACTGGCTATGTCCTATTACCAATTCAGAAAGCCCCAAAACACTCAAATTCCCCAAAACACAAAGCACCAAATTCGAAATGGCTCTATGCTTCTAGAACTGTAGAAGTTTGACTACTCAAACTTCTACAGCTCCTCCACCGGCGACACTAAAAGCTTCGGTTTCGGGATCAACACCTTCACAGACTCCTGACACTCCAGCTAATCCAGAGCTAGGTGTTACTATCATCGCCGAGGGTACATCTACTTACACAAGTAAAGAGCTTGTACAAGCTATTATCAGGTCACTACCTCAGTCGCCAACGTTCTCACAAATCTGGAAAACGTCAAGTTAGAGGTGTTTACAGTGCCAACGAAGAGAGTAAAAGGTGAAAAACTCCTACTTACATCTTCTTCTCATCCCCATACATTAACTATTTCATTTAAAGATGAAGAGGATGAATAATTTTCCTCGACCCAGCACAAGCTAATTAAGGATGCTAAGAGAGAATCAAAGGGCGCAGGTAAACGCAAGATGATAGAGATTGATGAGGAAGATCTGCTTACAGAAGAAGTAGAAAGTAGAGAAACAGTTTCGCCAAAAGTCGCTACTAAGTAAGAGTATTAGTCTAGAGCAAAGAAGTAGAAGAAAGAGGAAAACAAAGTCAAGTTAGAGCTTCCATTGTTTCCACTGCTTCCTACTAGCATAGCGAAGTGCGATAAACTAGCTGCACTGATTGTCTCGCCAGAGATGATTCAAGCAATTGAAGACTCGTCAGGCGTAGATTGATTCACCAACTTACTCAAGATACAGAACTAGGATAAGCTTGAAAATGAAGTATGTAAAGCTGATCTCAATCTTGTATGTGAATTTTACTCCCGCTTTTCTAGCAACTCTTGTTCTGGTGTACCTTCTCAGATCAATTTTCATTGGCTGAACAACGCTCAAGAAAGCTTCAAAGTCAAAGACATGGCTGAAGCGATTGGTCAAGAGCCTAGTCTAGATGGCTCATTGCTTCGGTTCGGTTGACTCTACAAAAAGAATTGGCCCTCGTATTCCAAAGCAATCATTGAGGCAGTTTCTAGTAGAAGTGGTTCAAATGTGGTGAAGACTGGTCATCTTTCTGCATCTAAGCGAATTCTCCACCATTTTATTGTAAATAATATTACTCCAAGGAACTCCAATCTCGACCATTTCACTATCTCTGATTGTTGTATAATGGCTGAGTGTTTAAGTGGAGAGCTCATCAACATGACACTGATAATGTTCTCTCACATGGTGGTAAGCTGGGCCCATCATGGTAGGCCTCTCCCACTCCCTCATATAATAGCTCGCATGTTGAAGACAGAAGGTCTCTACAAGCCTATTAAAGAGACCAGCTTCGACGATGTGCTCACAATAGAGAAGGTCGCCGAGCTCATCTCCAAACCCCCTCCAGCGAGATTAGCTTTACCTGCTACAAGCTCCTCCAGAACCCAATCAAGAAATTTGACTACACCCGCTGCCAGTGAGTCTCAAGCGTTAGTTGTTCATGTCATTCAGCTCCAGTGTTCTACCCTTGAAAAGCGTCATACCAAAATAATTACATAGTTAAAGCTTATGAGCGAACGTCAAGATAAATGACCCGCATCATGCAGGCTTTAGTTGCTCTTACCCGAAGGTGTGATGACTAGGGTGTTAAGCTTGTGTTTTTTATTTGACTCTTTATGTTAATTTTTCTTGCTTGCAAGTTTAACTCGTACTCTCTAGGTTTCTCCGACAATAAAGGTGTAAGGACTTTTGAATGCTTACAAAGTATGCATTATCATTTCTATAATCATGGGCTTTATGCTTTGTTACACCTTAATTTTCTTTGCTTATTGTCCCAATATGCTTGATTACTGAGTATAGCATGCTTGCACTTTCCATTTTTGTTCCCTTTGCATGAATTACACTTGCACTTTCTATGATTTCAAAAGGGGGAAGTATACAGATTCATATCTTATTCAACTAAGGGGGAAGATATTAGACCAGCTTGGTCTAAGGGGTACTCTTGCTAAGTGGTTTTTGCAATGTTATTGAGCTAATTTTTTATATCTGAAAGTACTTGATTAAACTTCATTCCATATCTATAGCGTAACTGAGTACACTTTGAAATATTTGAGCTTTATTGTTTAAGTGTTTGTCATCATTAAAAAGGGGAAAATTGTTGGTTTGAGCTAGAGTGTGTAACTAGCTAGCTCAATAATTCCGCTTGTTTTCATGATGATAAACATAAGTATTTGATGGCCATTGTTTTTGATAAGCTTTCCAGGAATAGCTCGAGGAGTTAGGAGAGTAGCTTTGACACAAGCGGACTAGCTTAGTCCATGAGGATACTAGCTTAGTACATAGCGTGGAAAGTGAGTCTCTCCAAGGAAGAATGAAGTGAAGATGTAGGTTCGTGTTTTAAGCAGTTATTGTTCAATGTCTCTAAAGTTCATTAAGCTTTAGATGCGCTTCTCAAAATATATAATTGCGCTTTTATACTTAGAGATGTGCTTGACCTATGTAGAACACTTAGTAATCGATTTACTAATGTCCTTAAGTGTGGAAGAGGTCAGACAATAATAAAGCGCGATTTAAGTGTTTAAAGCGCACTTCGATTTGCACACAAGAGTTATCAAATGGCGAGAACCCTAAGACACTAATTGACTCGGGATAAAACTCACCACTACTTGTATTGATAGAAGAAGGTTACAATCTCTAGCTTCTACTCTCGAAGCTCACTCTCATAAACTCTCTTCTAACAACACTTCAATTATGCTCTAGAACAATGGCACTTCACTCTCGATTACAAATTAGTCAACACTAAGCTCTCCTAGCTTCTCTCTAATTTTCCTCACTTTGTAACACCTCAGAATGAATGCTACAGTCCACTATTTATACACAAAACTTAAGATACAACCCACATTTAATTTCGTGTAACAAACTCAGACATACCAAGCTGCCACCTCATCAATCCATGCGCCTTGATCAAATTGCTAGAGATAATCAACGGCTGGATTAAATTTGGTTTTATTCTTCAACTTGTTGATCCACGCCACATCATCAATCCATGCCCTCCTCGCTAACTAACTCCTCCACGCTTGCAATCCCTGGAATTGCATCTCAAAGAACTCCAAATTCTTCTCGCACCTCTTGTGCACACAATTTAAATTCTCCCGCTCACCAGCCTTTCCTTTCGTTTGGGCAGTTCTCTTCTGCGACGGTGTGCATCCTTTGCTATAGTGGAACCTCGTGATCAACCTTTCTTCCACTTCATTCAAGTGCATCTTCTACGCCTTAGAAGCTCGATCACTCTCACTTCCTGTCTTGAATGGAATTATTTCAACACCTGTTGCAAAACTCGGTTTCTTCGCTTGGTGTAAAGCGCGACTGAGGACAGTCGAAGCACATCTCTTGGTCACTAAAGTGCATCCCAGCAGATCTTCTAATAACCCGGGAAGCTTAGAAACACTAAGAGATTAGATAGATTAGTTTATTATCATCAAAACAAAGAGAAATACATTGAGCTTTAATATGACTACCAAAGCTCAACTAACAGAAGAAAAAAGAATTAAAGAGAAGTGTTTCGAAGACCGACGGACTAGATAAGCAGAGAGTCAATATGAGAGATAGTGGATCGTGCTTCAAGAGTGATAGTGAGTGTCTATAGAGGAATCATACACCAACGCATAAGGGATTCGGGTCAAGTGAAGGGAGGGACGAGATGAATAGGATAGGGGAAACAAGAGGTTTTCTACAAATGGATAGTGATGGACGGGGATCGCCAAGCTGGACGAATCAGGGACGCGGTAGGGGTGTGTAGAGGATTGCCAACATGGACAGAGTCGTTACTCAAGAGAAGAATAAAAAAATGTTTGAGGCCGTTGATGCTTTCCAAAGGTGGAGAGATCACACTGACCGCTGAGGTGGACTTCTTCATTTCCATAGGATAAAGTTTTGCTTGACTTGGAGGATAAGTTAGGAAATACAATATATATGTTTGCAATAGGTGATGTTAGGGATACGATTTTATGAGCTAAAAAGCTAATCAAAGAGAGCCAAGAGAAATAAGAGAGCTAGAGACCTTTACAAAGAAAGCTGAGAAAGCATAGAGAGCTGAGTGGTTAGGAACTTCACTTGCTCAGAGGACATAGCAAGAGAGAATCAAACAGAGTTGATAGCTAGAGGGAAAGCTACTATGTGCTGAGTTTGATGTGAAGTAAGGAAGGGTCCGATATCACCTTTAGAATTGAGTGATTTCGTGCATTGTGATGAATGCCAGATTGTATTGAGAGAGAGTGTTACTTGTTATGTAATTACTCTTTATTAATATAATCATTAGTGGTGAGTTTTATCCGGAGCTTAGTAGAAGCTTAGGGTTCTGACCATGGGAAAAATCTTTGCATTGAGCCGAACTAATTTACTAACATTTTTAAGTTCAATTATTGTAGCTAATCTCCCCTTCCGCAAATCTAACATACTAGCTTAATAGCTTATTGTGTTTAAGTTGTTGATTAAGATAGCTTAACTATGTTTTCAACTTCTATATATTTAAAACATGTAAGCGTGTCGATCATGGTACTCTTTCACTAAGAGATACTCGATCCTTATCTTGATTTTGTAAAAACCTACAAAGCACTTGATTATGTGTACCTCTAGAAGGCATACCTTTTTTTTCTTTAGTTTATGAATTCTTGGACAACATGGTTCCTTATGCTGAATTCTAATAGGCTAAGTGACTGGAGTTTTTTCTTGTTTGATATACATTTTGTGCGCATTTTCTCCAAGAAACCGTTGTTTTGTCTCGCTTTGTCCTTTCTTAAGAACATTAGTCTTGCTTTGCAAATATTGATTTTTAACTTTGCAAGTTTGAAGTTCTTTATCTAGTTCAATTAACTTAAGGTCGCTAAATAGAGATACACTTGAATTGGATGAAGAATCATGGTTGTTGAAGCCCAAAACTAGTCATGATTCACAAAGATTGTTTGGTTAACAGTTTTGAGTTCAATATTCTCAGCTATATCGTCTAGCTTGGTTAGAATTTCATCAAGCATGTTTGTTACAGTTGAATAAGAACTCTTAGCTATACCTTTTCCTTTCCAAATCTCACATGATTTGGTGATCAAAGTGGACTTTACATGTAATTATTTAGAGAGCTCAACTGCTTTCTCTCTAAGATCATTTAGCTCTTTTTGTTGTGTTCTCGCTTCAGTTCAGAGAGATTTATGATCTAATACCAATTCTTTGATAAGCTCAACAATGTTAATTTTACGAAGAAGTTAAAGGATGATAGAAAATACCTCGATGTCGTTATCCGATTCAGAATCTTCTTCTTCTACTAAGCACAACACTTGTGCTTCACCACAGTCTAGCTCATCATTTGAATCAACCTATAAAGTGACAAAGGCCTTCTTTGGTGTAGTTTGAGATGAGATGGAATCCAACTTAGCACTGGTGCATGGTTTAGCCATGTGTCCCTTTTCTTCGCAGTCATAACACATAACATATTTGAGGTCTCTTGGCTTAGATTGATCTCTTTGGAAGTCATGTTGTCTCTTGAAAATGTTCTTGAGCAGATTTATCATCATAGCTACATCCTTGTCTTCATCATGATCATGATCATCATTTTCCATCTTTTGAAGAACTCGGCTGAGCTTAAGCGCCATTTCTTTGTTAAGTTTAGCTGAAAGCGACTCCTTGAGATCTTGGCTTTCCTGCACTTTAAGCTTACCGTGTAGCACAAAAACAGATATACCTTTTGTTTCCTTAGTCTTGAGCATAATTTTCTTCGAAGTATCAAATTTTGAATTAACCCCATGAATGAAAGCAAGATAAAGTTTTCTCTTTCATAAAAATTTTGTCTAGAAGAAGACATCTTATCACAAAGTACCTGGAACCTTGAATGATAGTCTCAAATAGTGTCGCTATAGACCATCTTGAAGGACTGAAACTCACCATGAAGCTCAAATTTCCTATTTTTGCGCATGTCCTCACTACCTGCTTACATGTTGATGATAGATTCCAATATTAGCTTGTTAGTAGGTAGTGACATAACCTTGTCTATGTCCTTCCTTGATAGTGTGTTGAGGCTGAGCTGCTTCGCTTTAGCGTTCGTCTCTAGAATTCCGAATTTAGATGGACCCCATTTTAATGTGTCTGATTCGGAATTGACCTTTTCATCACAAACCTCAGTTATTCTCCAGCATTGATAGTCCATTTGCCGAATATAATTGCGTGTCATGTTCAACCACCATTTGAGCTCACCTTAAGCTAAGACATGAGGCTTAGCTAAGAACATACCAAGGTTGAACTCTAGCTTACCGTTCCCCATGATTAAAACTATGAGAGAGTATGAATCAATGCAAGTGTGCATAATACCAATTGTAGGATCTAACTATAATATCTAAGCCGCTCAAGTAGCTATATGAAACTATTGAGCTTAAGTGCGCAATTGATATATTTACAATAAAGTGAAAAAATACAAATTAAGCGTGCTTAGCTCTTGAAGAAGAATTACTCAAGGTGAGAACACTAGATCTCTAGAAGATCCGGGATGAAACTAACCACTAGCTTGTATTAGAAAAAGATCGATTACACACAAGCTTGAGACAAACACTCTTAAGCTACACCTAGCTTCTCTCTAGTATTTTCTCCAAACTTCACTCAATGTAATAATCTCTCAAATACAAGTTCTCTATCAACTCATACAAGTAATTCTCTATCTCATTCTTTCTAAGTGGCTTAGGTTATAGATCTGAATGATACATTTTTAGCTTATTCAAGTTCATGCCTAACAAACACCTAATGAATGATATTTATAGAAATCTAACTAACTCTGTTGGTTTGATCTAGAGTGTGTAACTAGCTATCTCAATCTTTCCGCTTTTCTGATGACGATAAAAATAAGCATTTGATGTCCATTGTGTATGATAATCTTTCGAGGAATAGCTCTAGAGTTACGAGAGTAGCTTTGATACAAGCGCAAAAGCGCACAAGCTTAGTCCATGTGGAGACTAGATTTAGGCCTAGCGGGGAAAGCGAGTCTCACCATGGCAAAGTGAAGTAATAATGAGAAGAATAAAAATTCCAAAGACAAGAGTAGTAAAGACTGAAATACTAGTTGAATCAAAGGAGATTCGGTCCGAGAGCTAGTGGATCGTGCTTCAAACATAGAGAGAATGTACAAGCAATCAAGTGAGAAAAAGAGAGTCTACAAAGGAATGCTACACCGGCCCATAAAATTCCGAAGACAAGAGTAGTAAAGACTGAAAAACTAGCTGAAGCAAAGGAGATTCGGTCCGAGAGCTAGTGGATCGTGCTTCAAACAAAAAGAGAGTGTACAAGCAATCAAGTGAGAAAAAGAGAGTCTACAAAGGAATGCTACACCGGCCCATAAAATTCCGAAGACAAGAGTAGTAAAGACTGAAAGACTAGCTGAAGCAAAGGAGATTCGGTCCGAGAGCTAGTGGATCGTGCTTCAAACATAGAGAGAGTGTACAAGCAATAAAGTGAGAAAAAGAGAGTCTACAAAGCAATGCTACACCGGCCCATAGAGGATTCGGGTCAAGTGATGGGAAGGTCGAGAAGCCAAGTATAGGGGAAGTGGAAACAAATGGAGTTTATTAGGACTTTTACCTATGGATAGTAAAAGATGAGGATCAACAAGCTAGATGAATGATGGAAGCGCTAAGGGTTTAGAGAAGATTGCCAATGTGGAAAAAACCATTACTAAAGAGAAGAACCACAAAATGTGTGGAGACGTTGATGCTTTTCGTGTGTGGATTGATCACACAGATCGCCATTTTGGATTTCATTTCCGTAGATTATAGTTTCACTAGACTTGATGGATAATTTAGGATTACTATAAATATGTGCAATAGGTGATGTTAGGCACAGGAGCTGATAAAGGAGCAAAGAGAGATAAGAGCTTTAGGAGAGAAAGCTAGAGAGCTGAGTTCTTAGGAAAACTTCACTTGTTTAGAGGAGATTGCAAGAGCGAGTCAGACAGATCTGATAGCTAGACGAAAGCTACTCTGTGCTGAGGTTGCTTGAAGTTAGAAAGTGTCTTGAATCACCTTAAGAGTTGAGAAGATTATGTATATTGTGTTGAACGCTAGATTGTATTGAGAGAGAGTGTTACTAAGTGTTCTAATTACTCTTTATTAATATAATAAGTAGTGGTGAGTTTTATCACGAGCTTAGTAGAAGCTTAGAGTTCTCACCTTGGGAAAAATCCTTGCATTTGAGGTGAACTTATTTACTAACCTTTCTAAGTTCAAGTATTGTAGGTAATCTCCCCTTCCTCATCTTTAACACAGTAGCTAACTATCTTGTTGTTTTTAACTTGGAGATTAGACTAGATTAAGTGCGTTGTCAACTTCTATATCTTTGTAAACACTTAAGCGAGTATATCAACATTTGTCCCAGTTGGCAATCCACTCCACGCCCATAGTGCGTCCCTGATTTGTCCGTCTTGGCGATCCCCCTTAATCACTATCGATAGGTAGAAATCCTAACAAACTCCTTTTGTTTCCGTTTCCCCTATCCTTAGCTTCTTGGCCTTCCCTTCACTTGACTAAATCCTCTATGTGCTGGTGCAGGATTCCTCGTCTACACTCTTGCTTTCTTCACCATTGCTTGTATTTTCTCTCATCATGTAGAAGCGCGATCAACTAGCTTTACAATGACTCTCTTCGTTTAAAGATAGTCCTTATGTGTTCTAACTCTTCTCTTAATCACTTTATTTTCACTTTATCACTTATTCTGCCTTGGAGAGAATCATCTTTCCCTTCTAGGCCTCAAGCTAGACTCCTCATGAGCTAAGCTAGTCCACTTGTGTCAAAGCTACTCTAATAATTCATTGATCAATACCTGAAAAGCATATCACATACAATGAACATCAAATAATTAAGTTTATCATCATCCAAAACAAGTAGAATGTTTAAGATAGCTAGTTACAAACTCAATTCTAATCTCCAAGTTAAACACAACAAGCTATATCGAGTATCGAGTATCTCTAATGAAAGAGTAGCTTGATCACCTACTTTAAGTGTTTAAAATATATAGAAGTTAAAAACTCGTTTAAGCTAGTCTAATCTCCAAGTTCAACACAACAATCTAGTTAGCTAATGTGTTAGAGTTGCAAAAGGGGAGATTAGTGACAATAATTTGAACTCAGAAATGTTAGTAAATAAGTTCGGCTCAACGCAAGGATTTTTTCCAAGGTGAGAACCCTAAGATTCTACTAAGCTCGGGATAAAAATCACCAATACTTATTATATTAATAAGGTGTAATAACAACAATTAGTAACACTCTCTCAATACAAATCGGCGTTCAGCACAATACCATCAATCTTCTCAACTCTCAAGGTGATTGGGACACTTGCTAACTTCAAGCAACCTCATCACATAATAGCTTTCCTCTAGCTATCAACTTTGTCTGACTCACTCTTGATTTCTCCTCTCAGTAAGTGAAGTTTTCCTATGCACTTAGCTCTCTAGCTTTCTCTCCTAATGCTCTTAGCTCTCTTGGCTTCTCTCTCACATTGTGTGCCTAAAATCACCTATTGCACATATATATAGTAATCATAACTTATCCTACAAGTGTAGAGAAACTATAATCTATGGAAATGAAGAAGTCCACGATGGCGATCCGTGTGATGAATCCAACTCTGGAAAGCATCAATGACTTCACGCGTTTTGTGCTTCTTCTCTCGAGTAACGGTTTTTTCCATGTTGTAAATCATCTCCACGCCCTTAGGGCGTCCTTGATTTGTCCATCTTGACGATCTTCGTTCATCACAATCCATTGGTAAAAGTCCTAACAAACTCCAATTGCTTCCACTTCCCATATCCTTGATTTCTCGCCCTTCCCTTCACTTGACATGAATCCTCTATGTGCTAGTGTAGGATTCATTTATAGACTCTATTTTTTGCACTTAATTGCTTATACACTCTCTCTGAGTTTGAAGTGTGATCCACTAGATCTCGCAACGACTCTCCTTCGCTTCAGCTATTCCTTTCGTCTTCACAACTCTTCTTTTGGGTATTTTTATTTTCTCTTTATTACTTCACTCTGCCTTGGTGAGATTCGCTTTCCCTGCTAGGCCTAAATCTTGTCTCCACATTGACGCAGCTAGTTTGCTTATGTCAAAGCTACTCTCCTAAATCCTCTAGCTATTCCTGGAAAGCTTATCACACACACAATGGACATCAAATACTTATGTTTATCATCATCAAAATAAGTGGAATGTTTGAGCTAGCTAGTTACACACTCTAGCTCAAACCAACAATTTCACCCTTTTGGATGATGACAAACCCTTAAATAATAAACCTCAATATATTTCAAAGCGTACTCAATTAAGTTATAGATATGCGGTGAAACATAATTAATTACTTTCAGATATAACAATTAGCTCAATATCTTGGGAAAAACACTTAGAAAGAGTACATTTGTTCCCCCTTAGAACAAGATAGTCTAATATATTCCCTTTAGTTGAATAAGATATGAATCTGTTTACTTACCCCTTTTGACACCATCGAAAAATGCAAGTGAAATTCATGCAAAGGGAACTAAATTAAATAGGCTAAACAAGCTAAACATAATAATTATGCATATTAAGTCATTAAGAATAGTAAAGTAAATGGTAACCAAGCAAAAAACGTACGATTATAGAAACCATAAGACATACTATGTTATCAATCAAAATCCGTATACCATTTGGATTTGGGAAAACCTAAGAGTACTAGGTAGACTTTTTGAGCAAGAAAAAATTAACACAAAAAGAAGAAAAAACACAAGCTTAAGACCATAGTCATCACGCTGACATGTGAGAGAAAAAAGATTGTCCATGATGCTATCTAATTCGTCTTGTCCCTCGGTCATAAGATAAAGTTGTCCAATTATTTCCTGGAGTCGCTTTTCAAGGGTAGAGCACTGAGTCTGGATAGGAAAGACCGCTGACGCTTGAGACTCGCTTGGAATTGGGGCGATTCAAATCTTCAAACTGGGTACGTGAAGAGCTGGCAGTTTGAAAAAGCTTTGGTGGAGAAGTTTTAGATACAATCTCAGAAACCTTCTCCAAAGTAATCCCGTCATCAAAGCTAGTCTCTGAGACTGGCTTGTAAAGGCCTTCAACCTTTAAAATACGCGTTATGATGTGTGGAATTGGGAGAGGGGATCCATGGTGAAATCCGTTAACAACTATATTAGAGAAAATAATATGTGTTGTGTTGATTAGCTCTCCTCTCAAGCACACTGCCATTATACAGGAGTCTAAGATAGTAACATGGTCGAGGTTAGAATTCATGGTCGTAATATTCTTGACGACGAAGTGGTGGAGGAGTCGCTTGGACACCGAAAGATGATCAGTCTTCAACGTTAAAGGGAGATTTTTACCAAACACCATTTCCTTGATGAATCTCGAGTCCGCATGCCAATTCTTTTTGTAGAGATGACCAAACCCAACTAATGAGCCGTTAGGGCCAAGCTCTTGACCGATCACTTTATCCAGGTCTTTCACCTTGAAACATTCAGAGCATTGTTCCGCCATTGAAACGTGATAGATGATGGTTCACCAGAAGTAGAGTTGGTAGAAAAGTGAGAGTAATATTGACAAACAAGATCTAAATCAGCTTAATTACTTCGTTTTCGAGCTTATACCAGTTCAGTATCTTTAGCATGTAAGTGAAGCGTTCAGTACCTGAGTCCTTTTTAATCGCATGGAGCATGACTGGCGATACAATCAGTGGAGCTTATATGTCACTCTTCACTATAGTAGTAGGAAGCGGTGGAAACTGTGGAAGTGCTGACTTGACAACCGTCTTTACTTCTTTCTTCTGCTTCTTCTTCACTTTGGATTGTTTCTCTTCCTTCATAGTGACTTTTGAAGGAACTGATTCACCACTCTCTTCGTCCTCCAAGATCAAATCTTCTTCAACTATCACGATCATTGCGTTGTCGGTGGCCTAGAAATGTTCTTAGCATATCTGATTAGCTTATGCTGAGCCGGGGGAAAATCCTCATCCTCTTCACCCTTAAATGAAGTAGGGAGTGTTTAGGGTATACAAGAAGAAGTAAGCAAGAGTTTTTCACTGTTTTCTGGCTTTTCTGGTGTCAAGAATACGTCCGTATCGATGTTTGCCAGATCTTTGAGCACGCTGGCGACGGAGGATGTGACAGGATCAACCACTGGTACAATTTCCTTACTCTACTCTACAGCTGAAACCTCGATAACACTGATTTCTAGATTTGTTGGAGTGTCAGGAGTCTGAGAAGACTTTGATCCCGACGCCGGAGCTTTTGGTGCCGTCGCTGGAGGAGTTGTAGAAGTCTGAGCAGCTAATCTGTCAAGTCATCTTTTTGCTATCTTCTCTTGATCGACGGTTCTGTTTGCCATGAGCTCTTCGAGGAGCTCTTCTTTTGTGAGCTTAGAGATATGGGATTGTTTTTCCATTTGGTCTGACATGCTATGTGTTTTAGGGAATATGAGGATTGGGGCTTTCTGAGGAGGTATAAGGTTACAACGTGTAGGAGAGAGTGGGAGCGAGTTGGAGCGAGTGGAAATATAGTGATTGAGAGTGGGAGATATTGATAGAACACGGTAAAGATCAATAGTGAGTGCATACCCGTGTATTTATAGTGTAGCTCTATCTTCCTCTGTAAGATTTACTACTCAATCAACGGATTGATTGTTGCAACAGCTAGCTCTGCAACGGATCTATCTCTACAGCAACTCTATTTCAACGGCTAGATTCTCTGTACCAATACAACGACTACATGAAAATACCTTTTCCGAGAATTGATTAACTAAAAAGACATGTGGCACTACAAATAAACACGTTGTAACGGATAGAAGAGATACGTTGGCAAGCTAGTTTGATGCAATGTGAAGTCTAGGTGTGGCTTTTTTGAATTTTATTTATGATAGATCACTGAGCCACGTAGCTTCTCTTAATACATTTATACTGGATCATTGAGCTACTTGTTTAGACTTCACTTTTCTGAGCCGCAAAGATAACCTTCCTCTTTAAGAAAACTCAGAAGTTAAGCAAACCCCAAAAGCAACATAGACTGCCTCTTCAGCTACTCTCACACAAGCGCTTGATCATGCTAGGAGTGTAAAGCTTGTGATATGTGCACCAATTGTATCATTTAAGCATGTAAAAGAATAACAGGAAATGCACATTTCACACGTAGGGACATAACACACTGGCACTCAATATATATGTATATAGTATGTGCATAAAAGGGTAACTGGATTTTACACAAAAATGAATACTTTTCAAGGGAATAAGGAAGTGTTACATTAATGTTAGACAAGGGACACCGGAGGAATGGATCAATTCTACAGGCTTATAATATGACAACAAGACGATCACCATTCTCTATTTGTGGAACAAGAAGAGCATGCATTTAACTAAGACTATAATCAATAGCATTGATTCACAATCTTAGCTAGACTTGCCCTTGAATGAGATAATCATGAATAACAAGCGAGAAGCACAATCAAAATAATGTTCCCAATGTAGAATTAAAATGCTAACTCATAATCAAAGTAAAGGAGAAACTTACAGTGCATATCTTGCTTTGGCTAATAAGAAATGATAGAAAATCTGCAGAAGCCCAATGTGTAGAAAGATATCCATGCAAAGCGCCTTAGAAAAGATATGTTGTGGCCATTTTACTCTTTTGGAAATAAAAGATATAGTTCAGTGAGTTGAATAAAGATTCACTTGAAGTCTCCAATGACTCGCTTGAACATATCTGAGTCTCGCTTTAAATAATATATGTAGTTTTTCCATGAATGAGACTCGCTTTGAATAAAGGTTATCTCAAAAAAAGTATCCCTTAGATTGACATATGTTATAAGATAATTGATAGGCGCAATCCTGATGGGGTCAAGATTGGTTTTTAGGTGACATTAAATACATTTTGGAAGCACTTATTCGTTGAATTAAGCATATGAGGCATCGGGACAAAAGGCGACGAAGTGAAGACAAATACGCTTAAGAATGAAGTACTAAGGATTTAATCTGAGTTCAAATGTATCTTTCTCCATAATCCTATCTCCGATTGAGGTGATTATAATTCTAAATGTTAGATCTTGAAGTCTACTATGTTCCCTCCAAATTTGAGCGCAATCGGAGTTGTGAGTCAAAAGTTATGGCCATTTTACTGAGCTGTCGCCAGAGAACACAGAGACCGATCCGCGCCCGCGGTTTCCTGACCGCACCCGCGGCCCTCCCGGAGTGAATGAGCATATTGACCATCTTTTGTAACTCCTTGCCCTTAAGTTAGTCAATTTTGGAGTTTAGAGCATTTTGACCATCTTGTGTAACTCCTAGCTCTTAAATTGGTCAAATTGGGAGTTTAGAAAACTCCATTTTAGGGCGGGGTTTTTTAAGGGGTTCATAGGTTGATTTTCTATTATCTAATTTTCTTAAGTTGTAATATCAAGAAAACTCTCTCATTTGTACTTTATTTTTGCTAAGAAGTAATGGAGAACTAATCCCTTTTGAGTTCACTTTGAAATTCTAAGCACTTGACTTGGGTTATTGTGGTAAGTTTCTTGTCCCTTTGTTCTTATCTTTCTTAGAAATTGTTCTTAGATCTCTTGGTCTTAAACTCATCATTGTTTTATATTGATTTATCTAGAATGGACAACTAGGTTTATTGATGTTTTCCAATTTGCTAGGTTTAGATGATTCTATTTGAAGAGTCTAAACCTTTTGTAGCAAACCCTTTTCTCATGAACTATTTGTGATTGATTTTAGGGTAGAGATCTTAGATTCATGTCAAGTATCGACTATTTGTCAATGGTATTGCATGAACCTACATATCTTTGAGCTTTATGCAATTGTGTTATTAAATCTAGGTATTTCCTAGGTTGTAACTTACAATTAGGGTTTCAAGGACTATTTGG
>NW_027368335.1:0-50630 GCF_046119375.1 Phyllobates terribilis | reverse complement strand
TCAAAGAGAGTGAGATGCCAGCTCCTTTCATTCAGTCAGTAGCTTCAAACATTTCTGGACGTTTTTCAATGGCAAAAATCAATGAATATTGTAAATGCACAAACAGTAATATCTCCACATTGCAAGGTGCAATTCTGAAATTTTTTGCTTTTTCCTGTTAATCCTAGCATGATAAAGAAGATTCAAAGAGAGTGAGATGCCAGCTCCTTTCATTCAGTCAGTAGCTTCAAACATTTCTGGTATATGAAAAACATGTTTTTCAATGGCAAAAATCAATGAATATTGTAAATGCACAAACAGTAATATCTCCACATTGCAAGGTGCAATTCTGAAATTTTTTGCTTTTTCCTGTTAATCCTAGCATGATAAAGAAGATTCAAAGAGAGTGAGATGCCAGCTCCTTTCATTCAGTCAGTAGCTTCAAACATTTCTGGTATATGAAAAACATGTTTTTCAATGGCAAAAATCAATGAATATTGTAAATGCACAAACAGTAATATCTCCACATTGCAAGGTGCAATTCTGAAATTTTTTGCTTTTTCCTGTTAATCCTAGCATGATAAAGAAGATTCAAAGAGAGTGAGATGCCAGCTCCTTTCATTCAGTCAGTAGCTTCAAACATTTCTGGTATATGAAAAACATGTTTTTCAATGGCAAAAATCAATGAATATTGTAAATGCACAAACAGTAATATCTCCACATTGCAAGGTGCAATTCTGAAATTTTTTGCTTTTTATTGCTAATCCTAGCATGATAAAGAAGATTCAAAGAGAGTGAGATGCCAGCTCCTTTCAATCAGTCAGTAGCTTCAAACATTTCTGGTATATGAAAAACATGTTTTTCAATGGCAAAAATCAATGAATATTGTAAATGCACAAACAGTAATATCTCCACATTGCACGGTGCAATTCTGAAATTTTTAGCTTTTTCCTGTTAATCCTAGCATGATAAAGAAGATTCAAAGAGAGTGAGATGCCAGCTCCTTTCATTCAGTCAGTAGCTTCAAACATTTCTGGTATATGAAAAACATGTTTTTCAATGGCAAAAATCAATGAATATTGTAAATGCACAAACAGTAATATCTCCACATTGCAAGGTGCAATTCTGAAATTGTTTGCTTTTTCCTGCTAATCCTAGCATGATAAAGAAGATTCAAAGAGTGAGATGCCAGCTCCTTTCATTCAGTCAGTAGCTTCAAACATTTCTGGTATATGAAAAACATGTTTTTCAATGGCAAAAATCAATGAATATTGTAAATGCACAAACAGTAATATCTCCACATTGCAAGGTGCAATTCTGAAATTTTTTGCTTTTTCCTGCTAATCCTAGCATGATAAAGAAGATTCAAAGAGAGTGAGATGCCAGCTCCTTTCATTCAGTCAGTAGCTTCAAACATTTCTCGACGTTTTTCAATGGCAAAAATCAATGAATATTGTAAATGCACAAACAGTAATATCTCCACATTGCAAGGTGCAATTCTGAAATTTTTTGCTTTTTCCTGTTAATCCTAGCATGATAAAGAAGATTCAAAGAGAGTGAGATGCCAGCTCCTTTCATTCAGTCAGTAGCTTCAAACATTTCTGGTATATGAAAAACATGTTTTTCAATGGCAAAAATCAATGAATATTGTAAATGCACAAACAGTAATATCTCCACATTGCAAGGTGCAATTCTGAAATTTTTTGCTTTTTCCTGCTAATCCTAGCATGATAAAGAAGATTCAAAGAGAGTGAGATGCCAGCTCCTTTCATTCAGTCAGTAGCTTCAAACATTTCTCGACGTTTTTCAATGGCAAAAATCAATGAATATTGTAAATGCACAAACAGTAATATCTCCACATTGCAAGGTGCAATTCTGAAATTTTTTGCTTTTTCCTGTTAATCCTAGCATGATAAAGAAGATTCAAAGAGAGTGAGATGCCAGCTCCTTTCATTCAGTCAGTAGCTTCAAACATTTCTGGACGTTTTTCAATGGCAAAAATCAATGAATATTGTAAATGCACAAACAGTAATATCTCCACATTGCAAGGTGCAATTCTGAAATTTTTTGCTTTTTCCTGTTAATCCTAGCATGATAAAGAAGATTCAAAGAGAGTGAGATGCCAGCTCCTTTCATTCAGTCAGTAGCTTCAAACATTTCTGGTATATGAAAAACATGTTTTTCAATGGCAAAAATCAATGAATATTGTAAATGCACAAACAGTAATATCTCCACATTGCAAGGTGCAATTCTGAAATTTTTTGCTTTTTCCTGTTAATCCTAGCATGATAAAGAAGATTCAAAGAGAGTGAGATGCCAGCTCCTTTCATTCAGTCAGTAGCTTCAAACATTTCTGGTATATGAAAAACATGTTTTTCAATGGCAAAAATCAATGAATATTGTAAATGCACAAACAGTAATATCTCCACATTGCAAGGTGCAATTCTGAAATTTTTTGCTTTTTCCTGCTAATCCTAGCATGATAAAGAAGATTCAAAGAGAGTGAGATGCCAGCTCCTTTCAATCAGTCAGTAGCTTCAAACATTTCTGGTATATGAAAAACATGTTTTTCAATGGCAAAAATCAATGAATATTGTAAATGCACAAACAGTAATATCTCCACATTGCAAGGTGCAATTCTGAAATTGTTTGCTTTTTCCTGCTAATCCTAGCATGATAAAGAAGATTCAAAGAGTGAGATGCCAGCTCCTTTCATTCAGTCAGTAGCTTCAAACATTTCTGGTATATGAAAAACATGTTTTTCAATGGCAAAAATCAATGAATATTGTAAATGCACAAACAGTAATATCTCCACATTGCAAGGTGCAATTCTGAAATTTTTTGCTTTTTCCTGCTAATCCTAGCATGATAAAGAAGATTCAAAGAGAGTGAGATGCCAGCTCCTTTCATTCAGTCAGTAGCTTCAAACATTTCTCGACGTTTTTCAATGGCAAAAATCAATGAATATTGTAAATGCACAAACAGTAATATCTCCACATTGCAAGGTGCAATTCTGAAATTTTTTGCTTTTTCCTGTTAATCCTAGCATGATAAAGAAGATTCAAAGAGAGTGAGATGCCAGCTCCTTTCATTCAGTCAGTAGCTTCAAACATTTCTGGTATATGAAAAACATGTTTTTCAATGGCAAAAATCAATGAATATTGTAAATGCACAAACAGTAAAATCTCCACATTGCAAGGTGCAATTCTGAAATTTTTTGCTTTATCCTGCTAATCCTAGCATGATAAAGAAGATTCAAAGAGAGTGAGATGCCAGCTCCTTTCATTCAGTCAGTAGCTTCAAACATTTCTGGTATATGAAAAACATGTTTTTCAATGGCAAAAATCAATGAATATTGTAAATGCACAAACAGTAATATCTCCACATTGCAAGGTGCAATTCGGAAATTTTTTGCTTTTTCCTGCTAATCCTAGCATGATAAAGAAGATTCAAAGAGAGTGAGATGCCAGCTCCTTTCATTCAGTCAGTAGCTTCAAACATTTCTGGACGTTTTTCAATGGCAAAAATCAATGAATATTGTAAATGCACAAACAGTAATATCTCCACATTGCAAGGTGCAATTCTGAAATTTTTTGCTTTTTCCTGTTAATCCTAGCATGATAAAGAAGATTCAAAGAGAGTGAGATGCCAGCTCCTTTCATTCAGTCAGTAGCTTCAAACATTTCTGGTATATGAAAAACATGTTTTTCAATGGCAAAAATCAATGAATATTGTAAATGCACAAACAGTAATATCTCCACATTGCAAGGTGCAATTCTGAAATTTTTTGCTTTATCCTGCTAATCCTAGCATGATAAAGAAGATTCAAAGAGAGTGAGATGCCAGCTCCTTTCATTCAGTCAGTAGCTTCAAACATTTCTGGTATATGAAAAACATGTTTTTCAATGGCAAAAATCAATGAATATTGTAAATGCACAAACAGTAATATCTCCACATTGCAAGGTGCAATTCTGAAATTTTTTGCTTTTTCCTGCTAATCCTAGCATGATAAAGAAGATTCAAAGAGAGTGAGATGCCAGCTCCTTTCATTCAGTCAGTAGCTTCAAACATTTCTGGTATATGAAAAACATGTTTTTCAATGGCAAAAATCAATGAATATTGTAAATGCACAAACAGTAATATCTCCACATTGCACGGTGCAATTCTGAAATTTTTAGCTTTTTCCTGTTAATCCTAGCATGATAAAGAAGATTCAAAGAGAGTGAGATGCCAGCTCTTTTCATTCAGTCAGTAGCTTCAAACATTTCTGGTATATGAAAAACATGTTTTTCAATGGCAAAAATCAATGAATATTGTAAATGCACAAACAGTAATATCTCCACATTGCAAGGTGCAATTCTGAAATTGTTTGCTTTTTCCTGCTAATCCTAGCATGATAAAGAAGATTCAAAGAGAGTGAGATGCCAGCTCCTTTCATTCAGTCAGTAGCTTCAAACATTTCTGGTATATGAAAAACATGTTTTTCAATGGCAAAAATCAATGAATATTGTAAATGCACAAACAGTAATATCTCCACATTGCACGGTGCAATTCTGAAATTTTTAGCTTTTTCCTGTTAATCCTAGCATGATAAAGAAGATTCAAAGAGAGTGAGATGCCAGCTCCTTTCATTCAGTCAGTAGCTTCAAACATTTCTGGTATATGAAAAACATGTTTTTCAATGGCAAAAATCAATGAATATTGTAAATGCACAAACAGTAATATCTCCACATTGCAAGGTGCAATTCTGAAATTTTTAGCTTTTTCCTGTTAATCCTAGCATGATAAAGAAGATTCAAAGAGAGTGAGATGCCAGCTCCTTTCATTCAGTCAGTAGCTTCAAACATTTCTGGTATATGAAAAACATGTTTTTCAATGGCAAAAATCAATGAATATTGTAAATGCACAAACAGTAATATCTCCACATTGCAAGGTGCAATTCTGAAATTTTTTGCTTTTTCCTGCTAATCCTAGCATGATAAAGAAGATTCAAAGAGAGTGAGATGCCAGCTCCTTTCATTCAGTCAGTAGCTTCAAACATTTCTGGTATATGAAAAACATGTTTTTCAATGGCAAAAATCAATGAATATTGTAAATGCACAAACAGTAATATCTCCACATTGCACGGTGCAATTCTGAAATTTTTAGCTTTTTCCTGTTAATCCTAGCATGATAAAGAAGATTCAAAGAGAGTGAGATGCCAGCTCCTTTCATTCAGTCAGTAGCTTCAAACATTTCTGGACGTTTTTCAATGGCAAAAATCAATGAATATTGTAAATGCACAAACAGTAATATCTCCACATTGCAAGGTGCAATTCTGAAATTTTTTGCTTTTTCCTGTTAATCCTAGCATGATAAAGAAGATTCAAAGAGAGTGAGATGCCAGCTCCTTTCATTCAGTCAGTAGCTTCAAACATTTCTGGTATATGAAAAACATGTTTTTCAATGGCAAAAATCAATGAATATTGTAAATGCACAAACAGTAATATCTCCACATTGCAAGGTGCAATTCTGAAATTTTTTGCTTTTTCCTGTTAATCCTAGCATGATAAAGAAGATTCAAAGAGAGTGAGATGCCAGCTCCTTTCATTCAGTCAGTAGCTTCAAACATTTCTGGTATATGAAAAACATGTTTTTCAATGGCAAAAATCAATGAATATTGTAAATGCACAAACAGTAATATCTCCACATTGCAAGGTGCAATTCTGAAATTTTTTGCTTTTTCCTGCTAATCCTAGCATGATAAAGAAGATTCAAAGAGAGTGAGATGCCAGCTCCTTTCAATCAGTCAGTAGCTTCAAACATTTCTGGTATATGAAAAACATGTTTTTCAATGGCAAAAATCAATGAATATTGTAAATGCACAAACAGTAATATCTCCACATTGCACGGTGCAATTCTGAAATTTTTAGCTTTTTCCTGTTAATCCTAGCATGATAAAGAAGATTCAAAGAGAGTGAGATGCCAGCTCCTTTCATTCAGTCAGTAGCTTCAAACATTTCTGGTATATGAAAAACATGTTTTTCAATGGCAAAAATCAATGAATATTGTAAATGCACAAACAGTAATATCTCCACATTGCAAGGTGCAATTCTGAAATTGTTTGCTTTTTCCTGCTAATCCTAGCATGATAAAGAAGATTCAAAGAGTGAGATGCCAGCTCCTTTCATTCAGTCAGTAGCTTCAAACATTTCTGGTATATGAAAAACATGTTTTTCAATGGCAAAAATCAATGAATATTGTAAATGCACAAACAGTAATATCTCCACATTGCAAGGTGCAATTCTGAAATTTTTTGCTTTTTCCTGCTAATCCTAGCATGATAAAGAAGATTCAAAGAGAGTGAGATGCCAGCTCCTTTCATTCAGTCAGTAGCTTCAAACATTTCTCGACGTTTTTCAATGGCAAAAATCAATGAATATTGTAAATGCACAAACAGTAATATCTCCACATTGCAAGGTGCAATTCTGAAATTTTTTGCTTTTTCCTGTTAATCCTAGCATGATAAAGAAGATTCAAAGAGAGTGAGATGCCAGCTCCTTTCATTCAGTCAGTAGCTTCAAACATTTCTGGTATATGAAAAACATGTTTTTCAATGGCAAAAATCAATGAATATTGTAAATGCACAAACAGTAATATCTCCACATTGCAAGGTGCAATTCTGAAATTTTTTGCTTTTTCCTGCTAATCCTAGCATGATAAAGAAGATTCAAAGAGAGTGAGATGCCAGCTCCTTTCATTCAGTCAGTAGCTTCAAACATTTCTCGACGTTTTTCAATGGCAAAAATCAATGAATATTGTAAATGCACAAACAGTAATATCTCCACATTGCAAGGTGCAATTCTGAAATTTTTTGCTTTTTCCTGTTAATCCTAGCATGATAAAGAAGATTCAAAGAGAGTGAGATGCCAGCTCCTTTCATTCAGTCAGTAGCTTCAAACATTTCTGGACGTTTTTCAATGGCAAAAATCAATGAATATTGTAAATGCACAAACAGTAATATCTCCACATTGCAAGGTGCAATTCTGAAATTTTTTGCTTTTTCCTGTTAATCCTAGCATGATAAAGAAGATTCAAAGAGAGTGAGATGCCAGCTCCTTTCATTCAGTCAGTAGCTTCAAACATTTCTGGTATATGAAAAACATGTTTTTCAATGGCAAAAATCAATGAATATTGTAAATGCACAAACAGTAATATCTCCACATTGCAAGGTGCAATTCTGAAATTTTTTGCTTTTTCCTGTTAATCCTAGCATGATAAAGAAGATTCAAAGAGAGTGAGATGCCAGCTCCTTTCATTCAGTCAGTAGCTTCAAACATTTCTGGTATATGAAAAACATGTTTTTCAATGGCAAAAATCAATGAATATTGTAAATGCACAAACAGTAATATCTCCACATTGCAAGGTGCAATTCTGAAATTTTTTGCTTTTTCCTGCTAATCCTAGCATGATAAAGAAGATTCAAAGAGAGTGAGATGCCAGCTCCTTTCAATCAGTCAGTAGCTTCAAACATTTCTGGTATATGAAAAACATGTTTTTCAATGGCAAAAATCAATGAATATTGTAAATGCACAAACAGTAATATCTCCACATTGCAAGGTGCAATTCTGAAATTGTTTGCTTTTTCCTGCTAATCCTAGCATGATAAAGAAGATTCAAAGAGTGAGATGCCAGCTCCTTTCATTCAGTCAGTAGCTTCAAACATTTCTGGTATATGAAAAACATGTTTTTCAATGGCAAAAATCAATGAATATTGTAAATGCACAAACAGTAATATCTCCACATTGCAAGGTGCAATTCTGAAATTTTTTGCTTTTTCCTGCTAATCCTAGCATGATAAAGAAGATTCAAAGAGAGTGAGATGCCAGCTCCTTTCATTCAGTCAGTAGCTTCAAACATTTCTCGACGTTTTTCAATGGCAAAAATCAATGAATATTGTAAATGCACAAACAGTAATATCTCCACATTGCAAGGTGCAATTCTGAAATTTTTTGCTTTTTCCTGTTAATCCTAGCATGATAAAGAAGATTCAAAGAGAGTGAGATGCCAGCTCCTTTCATTCAGTCAGTAGCTTCAAACATTTCTGGTATATGAAAAACATGTTTTTCAATGGCAAAAATCAATGAATATTGTAAATGCACAAACAGTAAAATCTCCACATTGCAAGGTGCAATTCTGAAATTTTTTGCTTTATCCTGCTAATCCTAGCATGATAAAGAAGATTCAAAGAGAGTGAGATGCCAGCTCCTTTCATTCAGTCAGTAGCTTCAAACATTTCTGGTATATGAAAAACATGTTTTTCAATGGCAAAAATCAATGAATATTGTAAATGCACAAACAGTAATATCTCCACATTGCAAGGTGCAATTCGGACATTTTTTGCTTTTTCCTGCTAATCCTAGCATGATAAAGAAGATTCAAAGAGAGTGAGATGCCAGCTCCTTTCATTCAGTCAGTAGCTTCAAACATTTCTGGACGTTTTTCAATGGCAAAAATCAATGAATATTGTAAATGCACAAACAGTAATATCTCCACATTGCAAGGTGCAATTCTGAAATTTTTTGCTTTTTCCTGTTAATCCTAGCATGATAAAGAAGATTCAAAGAGAGTGAGATGCCAGCTCCTTTCATTCAGTCAGTAGCTTCAAACATTTCTGGTATATGAAAAACATGTTTTTCAATGGCAAAAATCAATGAATATTGTAAATGCACAAACAGTAATATCTCCACATTGCAAGGTGCAATTCTGAAATTTTTTGCTTTATCCTGCTAATCCTAGCATGATAAAGAAGATTCAAAGAGAGTGAGATGCCAGCTCCTTTCATTCAGTCAGTAGCTTCAAACATTTCTGGTATATGAAAAACATGTTTTTCAATGGCAAAAATCAATGAATATTGTAAATGCACAAACAGTAATATCTCCACATTGCAAGGTGCAATTCTGAAATTTTTTGCTTTTTCCTGCTAATCCTAGCATGATAAAGAAGATTCAAAGAGAGTGAGATGCCAGCTCCTTTCATTCAGTCAGTAGCTTCAAACATTTCTGGTATATGAAAAACATGTTTTTCAATGGCAAAAATCAATGAATATTGTAAATGCACAAACAGTAATATCTCCACATTGCACGGTGCAATTCTGAAATTTTTAGCTTTTTCCTGTTAATCCTAGCATGATAAAGAAGATTCAAAGAGAGTGAGATGCCAGCTCCTTTCATTCAGTCAGTAGCTTCAAACATTTCTGGTATATGAAAAACATGTTTTTCAATGGCAAAAATCAATGAATATTGTAAATGCACAAACAGTAATATCTCCACATTGCAAGGTGCAATTCTGAAATTTTTTGCTTTTTCCTGTTAATCCTAGCATGATAAAGAAGATTCAAAGAGAGTGAGATGCCAGCTCCTTTCATTCAGTCAGTAGCTTCAAACATTTCTGGTATATGAAAAACATGTTTTTCAATGGCAAAAATCAATGAATATTGTAAATGCACAAACAGTAATATCTCCACATTGCAAGGTGCAATTCTGAAATTTTTTGCTTTTTCCTGCTAATCCTAGCATGATAAAGAAGATTCAAAGAGAGTGAGATGCCAGCTCCTTTCATTCAGTCAGTAGCTTCAAACATTTCTGGTATATGAAAAACATGTTTTTCAATGGCAAAAATCAATGAATATTGTAAATGCACAAACAGTAATATCTCCACATTGCACGGTGCAATTCTGAAATTTTTAGCTTTTTCCTGTTATTCCTAGCATGATAAAGAAGATTCAAAGAGAGTGAGATGCCAGCTCCTTTCATTCAGTCAGTAGCGTCAAACATTTCTGGTATATGAAAAACATGTTTTTCAATGGCAAAAATCAATGAATATTGTAAATGCACAAACAGTAATATCTCCACATTGCAAGGTGCAATTCTGAAATTTTTTGCTTTTTCCTGCTAATCCTAGCATGATAAAGAAGATTCAAAGAGAGTGAGATGCCAGCTCCTTTCATTCAGTCAGTAGCTTCAAACATTTCTGGACGTTTTTCAATGGCAAAAATCAATGAATATTGTAAATGCACAAACAGTAATATCTCCACATTGCAAGGTGCAATTCTGAAATTTTTTGCTTTTTCCTGCTAATCCTAGCATGATAAAGAAGATTCAAAGAGAGTGAGATGCCAGCTCCTTTCATTCAGTCAGTAGCTTCAAACATTTCTGGACGTTTTTCAATGGCAAAAATCAATGAATATTGTAAATGCACAAACAGTAATATCTCCACATTGCAAGGTGCAATTCTGAAATTTTTTGCTTTATCCTGCTAATCCTAGCATGATAAAGAAGATTCAAAGAGAGTGAGATGCCAGCTCCTTTCATTCAGTCAGTAGCTTCAAACATTTCTGGTATATGAAAAACATGTTTTTCAATGGCAAAAATCAATGAATATTGTAAATGCACAAACAGTAATATCTCCACATTGCAAGGTGCAATTCTGAAATTTTTTGCTTTTTCCTGCTAATCCTAGCATGATAAAGAAGATTCAAAGAGAGTGAGATGCCAGCTCCTTTCATTCAGTCAGTAGCTTCAAACATTTCTGGTATATGAAAAACATGTTTTTCAATGGCAAAAATCAATGAATATTGTAAATGCACAAACAGTAATATCTCCACATTGCACGGTGCAATTCTGAAATTTTTAGCTTTTTCCTGTTAATCCTAGCATGATAAAGAAGATTCAAAGACAGTGAGATGCCAGCTCCTTTCATTCAGTCAGTAGCTTCAAACATTTCTGGTATATGAAAAACATGTTTTTCAATGGCAAAAATCAATGAATATTGTAAATGCACAAACAGTAATATCTCCACATTGCAAGGTGCAATTCTGAAATTTTTTGCTTTTTCCTGTTAATCCTAGCATGATAAAGAAGATTCAAAGAGAGTGAGATGCCAGCTCCTTTCATTCAGTCAGTAGCTTCAAACATTTCTGGTATATGAAAAACATGTTTTTCAATGGCAAAAATCAATGAATATTGTAAATGCACAAACAGTAATATCTCCACATTGCAAGGTGCAATTCTGAAATTTTTTGCTTTTTCCTGCTAATCCTAGCATGATAAAGAAGATTCAAAGAGAGTGAGATGCCAGCTCCTTTCATTCAGTCAGTAGCTTCAAACATTTCTGGTATATGAAAAACATGTTTTTCAATGGCAAAAATCAATGAATATTGTAAATGCACAAACAGTAATATCTCCACATTGCACGGTGCAATTCTGAAATTTTTAGCTTTTTCCTGTTAATCCTAGCATGATAAAGAAGATTCAAAGAGAGTGAGATGCCAGCTCCTTTCATTCAGTCAGTAGCTTCAAACATTTCTGGTATATGAAAAACATGTTTTTCAATGGCAAAAATCAATGAATATTGTAAATGCACAAACAGTAATATCTCCACATTGCAAGGTGCAATTCTGAAATTTTTTGCTTTTTCCTGCTAATCCTAGCATGATAAAGAAGATTCAAAGAGAGTGAGATGCCAGCTCCTTTCATTCAGTCAGTAGCTTCAAACATTTCTGGTATATGAAAAACATGTTTTTCAATGGCAAAAATCAATGAATATTGTAAATGCACAAACAGTAATATCTCCACATTGCACGGTGCAATTCTGAAATTTTTAGCTTTTTCCTGTTAATCCTAGCATGATAAAGAAGATTCAAAGAGAGTGAGATGCCAGCTCCTTTCATTCAGTCAGTAGCTTCAAACATTTCTGGACGTTTTTCAATGGCAAAAATCAATGAATATTGTAAATGCACAAACAGTAATATCTCCACATTGCAAGGTGCAATTCTGAAATTTTTTGCTTTTTCCTGTTAATCCTAGCATGATAAAGAAGATTCAAAGAGAGTGAGATGCCAGCTCCTTTCATTCAGTCAGTAGCTTCAAACATTTCTGGTATATGAAAAACATGTTTTTCAATGGCAAAAATCAATGAATATTGTAAATGCACAAACAGTAATATCTCCACATTGCAAGGTGCAATTCTGAAATTTTTTGCTTTTTCCTGTTAATCCTAGCATGATAAAGAAGATTCAAAGAGAGTGAGATGCCAGCTCCTTTCATTCAGTCAGTAGCTTCAAACATTTCTGGTATATGAAAAACATGTTTTTCAATGGCAAAAATCAATGAATATTGTAAATGCACAAACAGTAATATCTCCACATTGCAAGGTGCAATTCTGAAATTTTTTGCTTTTTCCTGCTAATCCTAGCCTGATAAAGAAGATTCCAAGAGAGTGAGATGCCAGCTCCTTTCATTCAGTCAGTAGCTTCAAACATTTCTGGTATATGAAAAACATGTTTTTCAATGGCAAAAATCAATGAATATTGTAAATGCACAAACAGTAATATCTCCACATTGCACGGTGCAATTCTGAAATTTTTAGCTTTTTCCTGTTAATCCTAGCATGATAAAGAAGATTCAAAGAGAGTGAGATGCCAGCTCCTTTCATTCAGTCAGTAGCTTCAAACATTTCTGGTATATGAAAAACATGTTTTTCAATGGCAAAAATCAATGAATATTGTAAATGCACAAACAGTAATATCTCCACATTGCAAGGTGCAATTCTGAAATTGTTTGCTTTTTCCTGCTAATCCTAGCATGATAAAGAAGATTCAAAGAGTGAGATGCCAGCTCCTTTCGTTCAGTCAGTAGCTTCAAACATTTCTGGTATATGAAAAACATGTTTTTCAATGGCAAAAATCAATGAATATTGTAAATGCACAAACAGTAATATCTCCACATTGCAAGGTGCAATTCTGAAATTTTTTGCTTTTTCCTGCTAATCCTAGCATGATAAAGAAGATTCAAAGAGAGTGAGATGCCAGCTCCTTTCATTCAGTCAGTAGCTTCAAACATTTCTGGACGTTTTTCAATGGCAAAAATCAATGAATATTGTAAATGCACAAACAGTAATATCTCCACATTGCAAGGTGCAATTCTGAAATTTTTTGCTTTTTCCTGTTAATCCTAGCATGATAAAGAAGATTCAAAGAGAGTGAGATGCCAGCTCCTTTCATTCAGTCAGTAGCTTCAAACATTTCTGGTATATGAAAAACATGTTTTTCAATGGCAAAAATCAATGAATATTGTAAATGCACAAACAGTAATATCTCCACATTGCAAGGTGCAATTCTGAAATTTTTTGCTTTTTCCTGCTAATCCTAGCATGATAAAGAAGATTCAAAGAGAGTGAGATGCCAGCTCCTTTCATTCAGTCAGTAGCTTCAAACATTTCTCGACGTTTTTCAATGGCAAAAATCAATGAATATTGTAAATGCACAAACAGTAATATCTCCACATTGCAAGGTGCAATTCTGAAATTTTTTGCTTTTTCCTGTTAATCCTAGCATGATAAAGAAGATTCAAAGAGAGTGAGATGCCAGCTCCTTTCATTCAGTCAGTAGCTTCAAACATTTCTGGTATATGAAAAACATGTTTTTCAATGGCAAAAATCAATGAATATTGTAAATGCACAAACAGTAAAATCTCCACATTGCAAGGTGCAATTCTGAAATTTTTTGCTTTATCCTGCTAATCCTAGCATGATAAAGAAGATTCAAAGAGAGTGAGATGCCAGCTCCTTTCATTCAGTCAGTAGCTTCAAACATTTCTGGTATATGAAAAACATGTTTTTCAATGGCAAAAATCAATGAATATTGTAAATGCACAAACAGTAATATCTCCACATTGCAAGGTGCAATTCGGACATTTTTTGCTTTTTCCTGCTAATCCTAGCATGATAAAGAAGATTCAAAGAGAGTGAGATGCCAGCTCCTTTCATTCAGTCAGTAGCTTCAAACATTTCTGGACGTTTTTCAATGGCAAAAATCAATGAATATTGTAAATGCACAAACAGTAATATCTCCACATTGCAAGGTGCAATTCTGAAATTTTTTGCTTTTTCCTGTTAATCCTAGCATGATAAAGAAGATTCAAAGAGAGTGAGATGCCAGCTCCTTTCATTCAGTCAGTAGCTTCAAACATTTCTGGTATATGAAAAACATGTTTTTCAATGGCAAAAATCAATGAATATTGTAAATGCACAAACAGTAATATCTCCACATTGCAAGGTGCAATTCTGAAATTTTTTGCTTTATCCTGCTAATCCTAGCATGATAAAGAAGATTCAAAGAGAGTGAGATGCCAGCTCCTTTCATTCAGTCAGTAGCTTCAAACATTTCTGGTATATGAAAAACATGTTTTTCAATGGCAAAAATCAATGAATATTGTAAATGCACAAACAGTAATATCTCCACATTGCAAGGTGCAATTCTGAAATTTTTTGCTTTTTCCTGCTAATCCTAGCATGATAAAGAAGATTCAAAGAGAGTGAGATGCCAGCTCCTTTCATTCAGTCAGTAGCTTCAAACATTTCTGGTATATGAAAAACATGTTTTTCAATGGCAAAAATCAATGAATATTGTAAATGCACAAACAGTAATATCTCCACATTGCACGGTGCAATTCTGAAATTTTTAGCTTTTTCCTGTTAATCCTAGCATGATAAAGAAGATTCAAAGAGAGTGAGATGCCAGCTCCTTTCATTCAGTCAGTAGCTTCAAACATTTCTGGTATATGAAAAACATGTTTTTCAATGGCAAAAATCAATGAATATTGTAAATGCACAAACAGTAATATCTCCACATTGCAAGGTGCAATTCTGAAATTTTTTGCTTTTTCCTGTTAATCCTAGCATGATAAAGAAGATTCAAAGAGAGTGAGATGCCAGCTCCTTTCATTCAGTCAGTAGCTTCAAACATTTCTGGTATATGAAAAACATGTTTTTCAATGGCAAAAATCAATGAATATTGTAAATGCACAAACAGTAATATCTCCACATTGCAAGGTGCAATTCTGAAATTTTTTGCTTTTTCCTGCTAATCCTAGCATGATAAAGAAGATTCAAAGAGAGTGAGATGCCAGCTCCTTTCATTCAGTCAGTAGCTTCAAACATTTCTGGTATATGAAAAACATGTTTTTCAATGGCAAAAATCAATGAATATTGTAAATGCACAAACAGTAATATCTCCACATTGCACGGTGCAATTCTGAAATTTTTAGCTTTTTCCTGTTATTCCTAGCATGATAAAGAAGATTCAAAGAGAGTGAGATGCCAGCTCCTTTCATTCAGTCAGTAGCGTCAAACATTTCTGGTATATGAAAAACATGTTTTTCAATGGCAAAAATCAATGAATATTGTAAATGCACAAACAGTAATATCTCCACATTGCAAGGTGCAATTCTGAAATTTTTTGCTTTTTCCTGCTAATCCTAGCATGATAAAGAAGATTCAAAGAGAGTGAGATGCCAGCTCCTTTCATTCAGTCAGTAGCTTCAAACATTTCTGGACGTTTTTCAATGGCAAAAATCAATGAATATTGTAAATGCACAAACAGTAATATCTCCACATTGCAAGGTGCAATTCTGAAATTTTTTGCTTTTTCCTGCTAATCCTAGCATGATAAAGAAGATTCAAAGAGAGTGAGATGCCAGCTCCTTTCATTCAGTCAGTAGCTTCAAACATTTCTGGACGTTTTTCAATGGCAAAAATCAATGAATATTGTAAATGCACAAACAGTAATATCTCCACATTGCAAGGTGCAATTCTGAAATTTTTTGCTTTATCCTGCTAATCCTAGCATGATAAAGAAGATTCAAAGAGAGTGAGATGCCAGCTCCTTTCATTCAGTCAGTAGCTTCAAACATTTCTGGTATATGAAAAACATGTTTTTCAATGGCAAAAATCAATGAATATTGTAAATGCACAAACAGTAATATCTCCACATTGCAAGGTGCAATTCTGAGATTTTTTGCTTTTTCCTGCTAATCCTAGCATGATAAAGAAGATTCAAAGAGAGTGAGATGCCAGCTCCTTTCATTCAGTCAGTAGCTTCAAACATTTCTGGTATATGAAAAACATGTTTTTCAATGGCAAAAATCAATGAATATTGTAAATGCACAAACAGTAATATCTCCACATTGCACGGTGCAATTCTGAAATTTTTAGCTTTTTCCTGTTAATCCTAGCATGATAAAGAAGATTCAAAGACAGTGAGATGCCAGCTCCTTTCATTCAGTCAGTAGCTTCAAACATTTCTGGTATATGAAAAACATGTTTTTCAATGGCAAAAATCAATGAATATTGTAAATGCACAAACAGTAATATCTCCACATTGCAAGGTGCAATTCTGAAATTTTTTGCTTTTTCCTGTTAATCCTAGCATGATAAAGAAGATTCAAAGAGAGTGAGATGCCAGCTCCTTTCATTCAGTCAGTAGCTTCAAACATTTCTGGTATATGAAAAACATGTTTTTCAATGGCAAAAATCAATGAATATTGTAAATGCACAAACAGTAATATCTCCACATTGCAAGGTGCAATTCTGAAATTTTTTGCTTTTTCCTGCTAATCCTAGCATGATAAAGAAGATTCAAAGAGAGTGAGATGCCAGCTCCTTTCATTCAGTCAGTAGCTTCAAACATTTCTGGTATATGAAAAACATGTTTTTCAATGGCAAAAATCAATGAATATTGTAAATGCACAAACAGTAATATCTCCACATTGCACGGTGCAATTCTGAAATTTTTAGCTTTTTCCTGTTAATCCTAGCATGATAAAGAAGATTCAAAGAGAGTGAGATGCCAGCTCCTTTCATTCAGTCAGTAGCTTCAAACATTTCTGGTATATGAAAAACATGTTTTTCAATGGCAAAAATCAATGAATATTGTAAATGCACAAACAGTAATATCTCCACATTGCAAGGTGCAATTCTGAAATTTTTTGCTTTTTCCTGCTAATCCTAGCATGATAAAGAAGATTCAAAGAGAGTGAGATGCCAGCTCCTTTCATTCAGTCAGTAGCTTCAAACATTTCTGGTATATGAAAAACATGTTTTTCAATGGCAAAAATCAATGAATATTGTAAATGCACAAACAGTAATATCTCCACATTGCACGGTGCAATTCTGAAATTTTTAGCTTTTTCCTGTTAATCCTAGCATGATAAAGAAGATTCAAAGAGAGTGAGATGCCAGCTCCTTTCATTCAGTCAGTAGCTTCAAACATTTCTGGACGTTTTTCAATGGCAAAAATCAATGAATATTGTAAATGCACAAACAGTAATATCTCCACATTGCAAGGTGCAATTCTGAAATTTTTTGCTTTTTCCTGTTAATCCTAGCATGATAAAGAAGATTCAAAGAGAGTGAGATGCCAGCTCCTTTCATTCAGTCAGTAGCTTCAAACATTTCTGGTATATGAAAAACATGTTTTTCAATGGCAAAAATCAATGAATATTGTAAATGCACAAACAGTAATATCTCCACATTGCAAGGTGCAATTCTGAAATTTTTTGCTTTTTCCTGTTAATCCTAGCATGATAAAGAAGATTCAAAGAGAGTGAGATGCCAGCTCCTTTCATTCAGTCAGTAGCTTCAAACATTTCTGGTATATGAAAAACATGTTTTTCAATGGCAAAAATCAATGAATATTGTAAATGCACAAACAGTAATATCTCCACATTGCAAGGTGCAATTCTGAAATTTTTTGCTTTTTCCTGTTAATCCTAGCATGATAAAGAAGATTCAAAGAGAGTGAGATGCCAGCTCCTTTCATTCAGTCAGTAGCTTCAAACATTTCTGGTATATGAAAAACATGTTTTTCAATGGCAAAAATCAATGAATATTGTAAATGCACAAACAGTAATATCTCCACATTGCAAGGTGCAATTCTGAAATTTTTTGCTTTATCCTGCTAATCCTAGCATGATAAAGAAGATTCAAAGAGAGTGAGATGCCAGCTCCTTTCATTCAGTCAGTAGCTTCAAACATTTCTGGTATATGAAAAACATGTTTTTCAATGGCAAAAATCAATGAATATTGTAAATGCACAAACAGTAATATCTCCACATTGCAAGGTGCAATTCTGAAATTTTTTGCTTTTTCCTGCTAATCCTAGCATGATAAAGAAGATTCAAAGAGAGTGAGATGCCAGCTCCTTTCATTCAGTCAGTAGCTTCAAACATTTCTGGTATATGAAAAACATGTTTTTCAATGGCAAAAATCAATGAATATTGTAAATGCACAAACAGTAATATCTCCACATTGCACGGTGCAATTCTGAAATTTTTAGCTTTTTCCTGTTAATCCTAGCATGATAAAGAAGATTCAAAGAGAGTGAGATGCCAGCTCCTTTCATTCAGTCAGTAGCTTCAAACATTTCTGGTATATGAAAAACATGTTTTTCAATGGCAAAAATCAATGAATATTGTAAATGCACAAACAGTAATATCTCCACATTGCAAGGTGCAATTCTGAAATTTTTTGCTTTTTCCTGTTAATCCTAGCATGATAAAGAAGATTCAAAGAGAGTGAGATGCCAGCTCCTTTCATTCAGTCAGTAGCTTCAAACATTTCTGGTATATGAAAAACATGTTTTTCAATGGCAAAAATCAATGAATATTGTAAATGCACAAACAGTAATATCTCCACATTGCAAGGTGCAATTCTGAAATTTTTTGCTTTTTCCTGCTAATCCTAGCATGATAAAGAAGATTCAAAGAGAGTGAGATGCCAGCTCCTTTCATTCAGTCAGTAGCTTCAAACATTTCTGGTATATGAAAAACATGTTTTTCAATGGCAAAAATCAATGAATATTGTAAATGCACAAACAGTAATATCTCCACATTGCACGGTGCAATTCTGAAATTTTTAGCTTTTTCCTGTTATTCCTAGCATGATAAAGAAGATTCAAAGAGAGTGAGATGCCAGCTCCTTTCATTCAGTCAGTAGCGTCAAACATTTCTGGTATATGAAAAACATGTTTTTCAATGGCAAAAATCAATGAATATTGTAAATGCACAAACAGTAATATCTCCACATTGCAAGGTGCAATTCTGAAATTTTTTGCTTTTTCCTGCTAATCCTAGCATGATAAAGAAGATTCAAAGAGAGTGAGATGCCAGCTCCTTTCATTCAGTCAGTAGCTTCAAACATTTCTGGACGTTTTTCAATGGCAAAAATCAATGAATATTGTAAATGCACAAACAGTAATATCTCCACATTGCAAGGTGCAATTCTGAAATTTTTTGCTTTTTCCTGCTAATCCTAGCATGATAAAGAAGATTCAAAGAGAGTGAGATGCCAGCTCCTTTCATTCAGTCAGTAGCTTCAAACATTTCTGGACGTTTTTCAATGGCAAAAATCAATGAATATTGTAAATGCACAAACAGTAATATCTCCACATTGCAAGGTGCAATTCTGAAATTTTTTGCTTTATCCTGCTAATCCTAGCATGATAAAGAAGATTCAAAGAGAGTGAGATGCCAGCTCCTTTCATTCAGTCAGTAGCTTCAAACATTTCTGGTATATGAAAAACATGTTTTTCAATGGCAAAAATCAATGAATATTGTAAATGCACAAACAGTAATATCTCCACATTGCAAGGTGCAATTCTGAGATTTTTTGCTTTTTCCTGCTAATCCTAGCATGATAAAGAAGATTCAAAGAGAGTGAGATGCCAGCTCCTTTCATTCAGTCAGTAGCTTCAAACATTTCTGGTATATGAAAAACATGTTTTTCAATGGCAAAAATCAATGAATATTGTAAATGCACAAACAGTAATATCTCCACATTGCACGGTGCAATTCTGAAATTTTTAGCTTTTTCCTGTTAATCCTAGCATGATAAAGAAGATTCAAAGACAGTGAGATGCCAGCTCCTTTCATTCAGTCAGTAGCTTCAAACATTTCTGGTATATGAAAAACATGTTTTTCAATGGCAAAAATCAATGAATATTGTAAATGCACAAACAGTAATATCTCCACATTGCAAGGTGCAATTCTGAAATTTTTTGCTTTTTCCTGTTAATCCTAGCATGATAAAGAAGATTCAAAGAGAGTGAGATGCCAGCTCCTTTCATTCAGTCAGTAGCTTCAAACATTTCTGGTATATGAAAAACATGTTTTTCAATGGCAAAAATCAATGAATATTGTAAATGCACAAACAGTAATATCTCCACATTGCACGGTGCAATTCTGAAATTTTTAGCTTTTTCCTGTTAATCCTAGCATGATAAAGAAGATTCAAAGAGAGTGAGATGCCAGCTCCTTTCATTCAGTCAGTAGCTTCAAACATTTCTGGTATATGAAAAACATGTTTTTCAATGGCAAAAATCAATGAATATTGTAAATGCACAAACAGTAATATCTCCACATTGCAAGGTGCAATTCTGAAATTTTTTGCTTTTTCCTGCTAATCCTAGCATGATAAAGAAGATTCAAAGAGAGTGAGATGCCAGCTCCTTTCATTCAGTCAGTAGCTTCAAACATTTCTGGTATATGAAAAACATGTTTTTCAATGGCAAAAATCAATGAATATTGTAAATGCACAAACAGTAATATCTCCACATTGCACGGTGCAATTCTGAAATTTTTAGCTTTTTCCTGTTAATCCTAGCATGATAAAGAAGATTCAAAGAGAGTGAGATGCCAGCTCCTTTCATTCAGTCAGTAGCTTCAAACATTTCTGGACGTTTTTCAATGGCAAAAATCAATGAATATTGTAAATGCACAAACAGTAATATCTCCACATTGCAAGGTGCAATTCTGAAATTTTTTGCTTTTTCCTGTTAATCCTAGCATGATAAAGAAGATTCAAAGAGAGTGAGATGCCAGCTCCTTTCATTCAGTCAGTAGCTTCAAACATTTCTGGTATATGAAAAACATGTTTTTCAATGGCAAAAATCAATGAATATTGTAAATGCACAAACAGTAATATCTCCACATTGCAAGGTGCAATTCTGAAATTTTTTGCTTTTTCCTGTTAATCCTAGCATGATAAAGAAGATTCAAAGAGAGTGAGATGCCAGCTCCTTTCATTCAGTCAGTAGCTTCAAACATTTCTGGTATATGAAAAACATGTTTTTCAATGGCAAAAATCAATGAATATTGTAAATGCACAAACAGTAATATCTCCACATTGCAAGGTGCAATTCTGAAATTTTTTGCTTTTTCCTGCTAATCCTAGCCTGATAAAGAAGATTCCAAGAGAGTGAGATGCCAGCTCCTTTCATTCAGTCAGTAGCTTCAAACATTTCTGGTATATGAAAAACATGTTTTTCAATGGCAAAAATCAATGAATATTGTAAATGCACAAACAGTAATATCTCCACATTGCACGGTGCAATTCTGAAATTTTTAGCTTTTTCCTGTTAATCCTAGCATGATAAAGAAGATTCAAAGAGAGTGAGATGCCAGCTCCTTTCATTCAGTCAGTAGCTTCAAACATTTCTGGTATATGAAAAACATGTTTTTCAATGGCAAAAATCAATGAATATTGTAAATGCACAAACAGTAATATCTCCACATTGCAAGGTGCAATTCTGAAATTGTTTGCTTTTTCCTGCTAATCCTAGCATGATAAAGAAGATTCAAAGAGTGAGATGCCAGCTCCTTTCGTTCAGTCAGTAGCTTCAAACATTTCTGGTATATGAAAAACATGTTTTTCAATGGCAAAAATCAATGAATATTGTAAATGCACAAACAGTAATATCTCCACATTGCAAGGTGCAATTCTGAAATTTTTTGCTTTTTCCTGCTAATCCTAGCATGATAAAGAAGATTCAAAGAGAGTGAGATGCCAGCTCCTTTCATTCAGTCAGTAGCTTCAAACATTTCTGGACGTTTTTCAATGGCAAAAATCAATGAATATTGTAAATGCACAAACAGTAATATCTCCACATTGCAAGGTGCAATTCTGAAATTTTTTGCTTTTTCCTGTTAATCCTAGCATGATAAAGAAGATTCAAAGAGAGTGAGATGCCAGCTCCTTTCATTCAGTCAGTAGCTTCAAACATTTCTGGTATATGAAAAACATGTTTTTCAATGGCAAAAATCAATGAATATTGTAAATGCACAAACAGTAATATCTCCACATTGCAAGGTGCAATTCTGAAATTTTTTGCTTTTTCCTGCTAATCCTAGCATGATAAAGAAGATTCAAAGAGAGTGAGATGCCAGCTCCTTTCATTCAGTCAGTAGCTTCAAACATTTCTCGACGTTTTTCAATGGCAAAAATCAATGAATATTGTAAATGCACAAACAGTAATATCTCCACATTGCAAGGTGCAATTCTGAAATTTTTTGCTTTTTCCTGTTAATCCTAGCATGATAAAGAAGATTCAAAGAGAGTGAGATGCCAGCTCCTTTCATTCAGTCAGTAGCTTCAAACATTTCTGGACGTTTTTCAATGGCAAAAATCAATGAATATTGTAAATGCACAAACAGTAATATCTCCACATTGCAAGGTGCAATTCTGAAATTTTTTGCTTTATCCTGCTAATCCTAGCATGATAAAGAAGATTCAAAGAGAGTGAGATGCCAGCTCCTTTCATTCAGTCAGTAGCTTCAAACATTTCTGGTATATGAAAAACATGTTTTTCAATGGCAAAAATCAATGAATATTGTAAATGCACAAACAGTAATATCTCCACATTGCAAGGTGCAATTCTGAAATTTTTTGCTTTATCCTGCTAATCCTAGCATGATAAAGAAGATTCAAAGAGAGTGAGATGCCAGCTCCTTTCATTCAGTCAGTAGCTTCAAACATTTCTGGTATATGAAAAACATGTTTTTCAATGGCAAAAATCAATGAATATTGTAAATGCACAAACAGTAATATCTCCACATTGCAAGGTGCAATTCGGAAATTTTTTGCTTTTTCCTGCTAATCCTAGCATGATAAAGAAGATTCAAAGAGAGTGAGATGCCAGCTCCTTTCATTCAGTCAGTAGCTTCAAACATTTCTGGTATATGAATAACATGATGTTTTTCAATGGCAAAAATCAATGAATATTGTAAATGCACAAACAGTAATATCTCCACATTGCAAGGTGCAATTCTGAAATTTTTTGCTTTTTCCTGCTAATCCTAGCATGATAAAGAAGATTCAAAGAGAGTGAGATGCCAGCTCCTTTCATTCAGTCAGTAGCTTCAAACATTTTTGGACGTTTTTCAATGGCAAAAATCAATGAATATTGTAAATGCACAAACAGTAATATCTCCACATTGCAAGGTGCAATTCTGAAATTTTTTGCTTTATCCTGCTAATCCTAGCATGATAAAGAAGATTCAAAGAGAGTGAGATGCCAGCTCCTTTCATTCAGTCAGTAGCTTCAAACATTTCTGGTATATGAAAAACATGTTTTTCAATGGCAAAAATCAATGAATATTGTAAATGCACAAACAGTAATATCTCCACATTGCAAGGTGCAATTCTGAAATTTTTTGCTTTTTCCTGCTAATCCTAGCATGATAAAGAAGATTCAAAGAGAGTGAGATGCCAGCTCCTTTCATTCAGTCAGTAGCTTCAAACATTTCTGGTATATGAAAAACATGTTTTTCAATGGCAAAAATCAATGAATATTGTAAATGCACAAACAGTAATATCTCCACATTGCACGGTGCAATTCTGAAATTTTTAGCTTTTTCCTGTTAATCCTAGCATGATAAAGAAGATTCAAAGAGAGTGAGATGCCAGCTCCTTTCATTCAGTCAGTAGCTTCACACATTTCTGGTATATGAAAAACATGTTTTTCAATGGCAAAAATCAATGAATATTGTAAATGCACAAACAGTAATATCTCCACATTGCAAGGTGCAATTCTGAAATTTTTTGCTTTTTCCTGTTAATCCTAGCATGATAAAGAAGATTCAAAGAGAGTGAGATGCCAGCTCCTTTCATTCAGTCAGTAGCTTCAAACATTTCTGGTATATGAAAAACATGTTTTTCAATGGCAAAAATCAATGAATATTGTAAATGCACAAACAGTAATATCTCCACATTGCAAGGTGCAATTCTGAAATTTTTTGCTTTTTCCTGCTAATCCTAGCATGATAAAGAAGATTCAAAGAGAGTGAGATGCCAGCTCCTTTCATTCAGTCAGTAGCTTCAAACATTTCTGGTATATGAAAAACATGTTTTTCAATGGCAAAAATCAATGAATATTGTAAATGCACAAACAGTAATATCTCCACATTGCACGGTGCAATTCTGAAATTTTTAGCTTTTTCCTGTTAATCCTAGCATGATAAAGAAGATTCAAAGAGAGTGAGATGCCAGCT
Organism: Phyllobates terribilis; assembly: GCF_046119375.1. NCBI lineage: Eukaryota > Metazoa > Chordata > Amphibia > Anura > Dendrobatidae > Phyllobates > Phyllobates terribilis. The sequence goes on along the minus strand of NW_027368335.1, from coordinate 26,508 downwards.
CCTTTCATTCAGTCAGTAGCTTCAAACATTTCTGGTATATGAAAAACATGTTTTTCAATGGCAAAAATCAATGAATATTGTAAATGCACAAACAGTAATATCTCCACATTGCAAGGTGCAATTCTGAAATTTTTTGCTTTTTCCTGCTAATCCTAGCATGATAAAGAAGATTCAAAGAGAGTGAGATGCCAGCTCCTTTCATTCAGTCAGTAGCTTCAAACATTTCTGGTATATGAAAAACATGTTTTTCAATGGCAAAAATCAATGAATATTGTAAATGCACAAACAGTAATATCTCCACATTGCACGGTGCAATTCTGAAATTTTTAGCTTTTTCCTGTTAATCCTAGCATGATAATGAAGATTCAAAGAGAGTGAGATGCCAGCTCCTTTCATTCAGTCAGTAGCTTCAAACATTTCTGGACGTTTTTCAATGGCAAAAATCAATGAATATTGTAAATGCACAAACAGTAATATCTCCACATTGCAAGGTGCAATTCTGAAATTTTTTGCTTTTTCCTGCTAATCCTAGCATGATAAAGAAGATTCAAAGAGAGTGAGATGCCAGCTCCTTTCATTCAGTCAGTAGCTTCAAACATTTCTGGTATATGAAAAACATGTTTTTCAATGGCAAAAATCAATGAATATTGTAAATGCACAAACAGTAATATCTCCACATTGCACGGTGCAATTCTGAAATTTTTAGCTTTTTCCTGTTAATCCTAGCATGATAAAGAAGATTCAAAGAGAGTGAGATGCCAGCTCCTTTCATTCAGTCAGTAGCTTCAAACATTTCTGGTATATGAAAAACATGTTTTTCAATGGCAAAAATCAATGAATATTGTAAATGCACAAACAGTAATATCTCCACATTGCAAGGTGCAATTCTGAAATTTTTTGCTTTTTCCTGCTAATCCTAGCATGATAAAGAAGATTCAAAGAGAGTGAGATGCCAGCTCCTTTCATTCAGTCAGTAGCTTCAAACATTTCTGGTATATGAAAAACATGTTTTTCAATGGCAAAAATCAATGAATATTGTAAATGCACAAACAGTAATATCTCCACATTGCACGGTGCAATTCTGAAATTTTTAGCTTTTTCCTGTTAATCCTAGCATGATAAAGAAGATTCAAAGAGAGTGAGATGCCAGCTCCTTTCATTCAGTCAGTAGCTTCAAACATTTCTGGACGTTTTTCAATGGCAAAAATCAATGAATATTGTAAATGCACAAACAGTAATATCTCCACATTGCAAGGTGCAATTCTGAAATTTTTTGCTTTTTCCTGTTAATCCTAGCATGATAAAGAAGATTCAAAGAGAGTGAGATGCCAGCTCCTTTCATTCAGTCAGTAGCTTCAAACATTTCTGGTATATGAAAAACATGTTTTTCAATGGCAAAAATCAATGAATATTGTAAATGCACAAACAGTAATATCTCCACATTGCAACGTGCAATTCTGAAATTTTTTGCTTTTTCCTGTTAATCCTAGCATGATAAAGAAGATTCAAAGAGAGTGAGATGCCAGCTCCTTTCATTCAGTCAGTAGCTTCAAACATTTCTGGTATATGAAAAACATGTTTTTCAATGGCAAAAATCAATGAATATTGTAAATGCACAAACAGTAATATCTCCACATTGCAAGGTGCAATTCTGAAATTTTTTGCTTTTTCCTGCTAATCCTAGCATGATAAAGAAGATTCAAAGAGAGTGAGATGCCAGCTCCTTTCATTCAGTCAGTAGCTTCAAACATTTCTGGTATATGAAAAACATGTTTTTCAATGGCAAAAATCAATGAATATTGTAAATGCACAAACAGTAATATCTCCACATTGCACGGTGCAATTCTGAAATTTTTAGCTTTTTCCTGTTAATCCTAGCATGATAAAGAAGATTCAAAGAGAGTGAGATGCCAGCTCCTTTCATTCAGTCAGTAGCTTCAAACATTTCTGGTATATGAAAAACATGTTTTTCAATGGCAAAAATCAATGAATATTGTAAATGCACAAACAGTAATATCTCCACATTGCAAGGTGCAATTCTGAAATTGTTTGCTTTTTACTGCTAATCCTAGCATGATAAAGAAGATTCAAAGAGAGTGAGATGCCAGCTCCTTTCATTCAGTCAGTAGCTTCAAACATTTCTGGTATATGAAAAACATGTTTTTCAATGGCAAAAATCAATGAATATTGTAAATGCACAAACAGTAATATCTCCACATTGCAAGGTGCAATTCTGAAATTTTTTGCTTTTTCCTGCTAATCCTAGCATGATAAAGAAGATTCAAAGAGTGAGATGCCAGCTCCTTTCATTCAGTCAGTAGCTTCAAACATTTCTGGTATATGAAAAACATGTTTTTCAATGGCAAAAATCAATGAATATTGTAAATGCACAAACAGTAATATCTCCACATTGCAAGGTGCAATTCTGAAATTTTTTGCTTTTTCCTGCTAATCCTAGCATGATAAAGAAGATTCTAAGAGAGTGAGATGCCAGCTCCTTTCATTCAGTCAGTAGCTTCAAACATTTCTCGACGTTTTTCAATGGCAAAAATCAATGAATATTGTAAATGCACAAACAGTAATATCTCCACATTGCAAGGTGCAATTCTGAAATTTTTTGCTTTTTCCTGTTAATCCTAGCATGATAAAGAAGATTCAAAGAGAGTGAGATGCCAGCTCCTTTCATTCAGTCAGTAGCTTCAAACATTTCTGGTATATGAAAAACATGTTTTTCAATGGCAAAAATCAATGAATATTGTAAATGCACAAACAGTAATATCTCCACATTGCAAGGTGCAATTCTGAAATTTTTTGCTTTATCCTGCTAATCCTAGCATGATAAAGAAGATTCAAAGAGAGTGAGATGCCAGCTCCTTTCATTCAGTCAGTAGCTTCAAACATTTCTGGTATATGAAAAACATGTTTTTCAATGGCAAAAATCAATGAATATTGTAAATGCACAAACAGTAATATCTCCACATTGCAAGGTGCAATTCGGAAATTTTTTGCTTTTTCCTGCTAATCCTAGCATGATAAAGAAGATTCAAAGAGAGTGAGATGCCAGCTCCTTTCATTCAGTCAGTAGCTTCAAACATTTCTGGTATATGAATAACATGATGTTTTTCAATGGCAAAAATCAATGAATATTGTAAATGCACAAACAGTAATATCTCCACATTGCAAGGTGCAATTCTGAAATTTTTTGCTTTTTCCTGCTAATCCTAGCATGATAAAGAAGATTCAAAGAGAGTGAGATGCCAGCTCCTTTCATTCAGTCAGTAGCTTCAAACATTTTTGGACGTTTTTCAATGGCAAAAATCAATGAATATTGTAAATGCACAAACAGTAATATCTCCACATTGCAAGGTGCAATTCTGAAATTTTTTGCTTTATCCTGCTAATCCTAGCATGATAAAGAAGATTCAAAGAGAGTGAGATGCCAGCTCCTTTCATTCAGTCAGTAGCTTCAAACATTTCTGGTATATGAAAAACATGTTTTTCAATGGCAAAAATCAATGAATATTGTAAATGCACAAACAGTAATATCTCCACATTGCAAGGTGCAATTCTGAAATTTTTTGCTTTTTCCTGCTAATCCTAGCATGATAAAGAAGATTCAAAGAGAGTGAGATGCCAGCTCCTTTCATTCAGTCAGTAGCTTCAAACATTTCTGGTATATGAAAAACATGTTTTTCAATGGCAAAAATCAATGAATATTGTAAATGCACAAACAGTAATATCTCCACATTGCACGGTGCAATTCTGAAATTTTTAGCTTTTTCCTGTTAATCCTAGCATGATAAAGAAGATTCAAAGAGAGTGAGATGCCAGCTCCTTTCATTCAGTCAGTAGCTTCACACATTTCTGGTATATGAAAAACATGTTTTTCAATGGCAAAAATCAATGAATATTGTAAATGCACAAACAGTAATATCTCCACATTGCAAGGTGCAATTCTGAAATTTTTTGCTTTTTCCTGTTAATCCTAGCATGATAAAGAAGATTCAAAGAGAGTGAGATGCCAGCTCCTTTCATTCAGTCAGTAGCTTCAAACATTTCTGGTATATGAAAAACATGTTTTTCAATGGCAAAAATCAATGAATATTGTAAATGCACAAACAGTAATATCTCCACATTGCAAGGTGCAATTCTGAAATTTTTTGCTTTTTCCTGCTAATCCTAGCATGATAAAGAAGATTCAAAGAGAGTGAGATGCCAGCTCCTTTCATTCAGTCAGTAGCTTCAAACATTTCTGGTATATGAAAAACATGTTTTTCAATGGCAAAAATCAATGAATATTGTAAATGCACAAACAGTAATATCTCCACATTGCACGGTGCAATTCTGAAATTTTTAGCTTTTTCCTGTTAATCCTAGCATGATAAAGAAGATTCAAAGAGAGTGAGATGCCAGCTCCTTTCATTCAGTCAGTAGCTTCAAACATTTCTGGTATATGAAAAACATGTTTTTCAATGGCAAAAATCAATGAATATTGTAAATGCACAAACAGTAATATCTCCACATTGCAAGGTGCAATTCTGAAATTTTTTGCTTTTTCCTGCTAATCCTAGCATGATAAAGAAGATTCAAAGAGAGTGAGATGCCAGCTCCTTTCATTCAGTCAGTAGCTTCAAACATTTCTGGTATATGAAAAACATGTTTTTCAATGGCAAAAATCAATGAATATTGTAAATGCACAAACAGTAATATCTCCACATTGCACGGTGCAATTCTGAAATTTTTAGCTTTTTCCTGTTAATCCTAGCATGATAATGAAGATTCAAAGAGAGTGAGATGCCAGCTCCTTTCATTCAGTCAGTAGCTTCAAACATTTCTGGACGTTTTTCAATGGCAAAAATCAATGAATATTGTAAATGCACAAACAGTAATATCTCCACATTGCAAGGTGCAATTCTGAAATTTTTTGCTTTTTCCTGCTAATCCTAGCATGATAAAGAAGATTCAAAGAGAGTGAGATGCCAGCTCCTTTCATTCAGTCAGTAGCTTCAAACATTTCTGGTATATGAAAAACATGTTTTTCAATGGCAAAAATCAATGAATATTGTAAATGCACAAACAGTAATATCTCCACATTGCACGGTGCAATTCTGAAATTTTTAGCTTTTTCCTGTTAATCCTAGCATGATAAAGAAGATTCAAAGAGAGTGAGATGCCAGCTCCTTTCATTCAGTCAGTAGCTTCAAACATTTCTGGTATATGAAAAACATGTTTTTCAATGGCAAAAATCAATGAATATTGTAAATGCACAAACAGTAATATCTCCACATTGCAAGGTGCAATTCTGAAATTTTTTGCTTTTTCCTGCTAATCCTAGCATGATAAAGAAGATTCAAAGAGAGTGAGATGCCAGCTCCTTTCATTCAGTCAGTAGCTTCAAACATTTCTGGTATATGAAAAACATGTTTTTCAATGGCAAAAATCAATGAATATTGTAAATGCACAAACAGTAATATCTCCACATTGCACGGTGCAATTCTGAAATTTTTAGCTTTTTCCTGTTAATCCTAGCATGATAAAGAAGATTCAAAGAGAGTGAGATGCCAGCTCCTTTCATTCAGTCAGTAGCTTCAAACATTTCTGGACGTTTTTCAATGGCAAAAATCAATGAATATTGTAAATGCACAAACAGTAATATCTCCACATTGCAAGGTGCAATTCTGAAATTTTTTGCTTTTTCCTGTTAATCCTAGCATGATAAAGAAGATTCAAAGAGAGTGAGATGCCAGCTCCTTTCATTCAGTCAGTAGCTTCAAACATTTCTGGTATATGAAAAACATGTTTTTCAATGGCAAAAATCAATGAATATTGTAAATGCACAAACAGTAATATCTCCACATTGCAACGTGCAATTCTGAAATTTTTTGCTTTTTCCTGTTAATCCTAGCATGATAAAGAAGATTCAAAGAGAGTGAGATGCCAGCTCCTTTCATTCAGTCAGTAGCTTCAAACATTTCTGGTATATGAAAAACATGTTTTTCAATGGCAAAAATCAATGAATATTGTAAATGCACAAACAGTAATATCTCCACATTGCAAGGTGCAATTCTGAAATTTTTTGCTTTTTCCTGCTAATCCTAGCATGATAAAGAAGATTCAAAGAGAGTGAGATGCCAGCTCCTTTCATTCAGTCAGTAGCTTCAAACATTTCTGGTATATGAAAAACATGTTTTTCAATGGCAAAAATCAATGAATATTGTAAATGCACAAACAGTAATATCTCCACATTGCACGGTGCAATTCTGAAATTTTTAGCTTTTTCCTGTTAATCCTAGCATGATAAAGAAGATTCAAAGAGAGTGAGATGCCAGCTCCTTTCATTCAGTCAGTAGCTTCAAACATTTCTGGTATATGAAAAACATGTTTTTCAATGGCAAAAATCAATGAATATTGTAAATGCACAAACAGTAATATCTCCACATTGCAAGGTGCAATTCTGAAATTGTTTGCTTTTTACTGCTAATCCTAGCATGATAAAGAAGATTCAAAGAGAGTGAGATGCCAGCTCCTTTCATTCAGTCAGTAGCTTCAAACATTTCTGGTATATGAAAAACATGTTTTTCAATGGCAAAAATCAATGAATATTGTAAATGCACAAACAGTAATATCTCCACATTGCAAGGTGCAATTCTGAAATTTTTTGCTTTTTCCTGTTAATCCTAGCATGATAAAGAAGATTCAAAGAGAGTGAGATGCCAGCTCCTTTCATTCAGTCAGTAGCTTCAAACATTTCTGGTATATGAAAAACATGTTTTTCAATGGCAAAAATCAATGAATATTGTAAATGCACAAACAGTAATATCTCCACATTGCAAGGTGCAATTCTGAAATTTTTTGCTTTTTCCTGCTAATCCTAGCATGATAAAGAAGATTCAAAGAGAGTGAGATGCCAGCTCCTTTCAATCAGTCAGTAGCTTCAAACATTTCTGGTATATGAAAAACATGTTTTTCAATGGCAAAAATCAATGAATATTGTAAATGCACAAACAGTAATATCTCCACATTGCACGGTGCAATTCTGAAATTTTTAGCTTTTTCCTGTTAATCCTAGCATGATAAAGAAGATTCAAAGAGAGTGAGATGCCAGCTCCTTTCATTCAGTCAGTAGCTTCAAACATTTCTGGTATATGAAAAACATGTTTTTCAATGGCAAAAATCAATGAATATTGTAAATGCACAAACAGTAATATCTCCACATTGCAAGGTGCAATTCTGAAATTTTTTGCTTTTTCCTGTTAATCCTAGCATGATAAAGAAGATTCAAAGAGAGTGAGATGCCAGCTCCTTTCATTCAGTCAGTAGCTTCAAACATTTCTGGTATATGAAAAACATGTTTTTCAATGGCAAAAATCAATGAATATTGTAAATGCACAAACAGTAATATCTCCACATTGCAAGGTGCAATTCTGAAATTTTTTGCTTTTTCCTGCTAATCCTAGCATGATAAAGAAGATTCAAAGAGAGTGAGATGCCAGCTCCTTTCAATCAGTCAGTAGCTTCAAACATTTCTGGTATATGAAAAACATGTTTTTCAATGGCAAAAATCAATGAATATTGTAAATGCACAAACAGTAATATCTCCACATTGCACGGTGCAATTCTGAAATTTTTAGCTTTTTCCTGTTAATCCTAGCATGATAAAGAAGATTCAAAGAGAGTGAGATGCCAGCTCCTTTCATTCAGTCAGTAGCTTCAAACATTTCTGGTATATGAAAAACATGTTTTTCAATGGCAAAAATCAATGAATATTGTAAATGCACAAACAGTAATATCTCCACATTGCAAGGTGCAATTCTGAAATTGTTTGCTTTTTCCTGCTAATCCTAGCATGATAAAGAAGATTCAAAGAGTGAGATGCCAGCTCCTTTCATTCAGTCAGTAGCTTCAAACATTTCTGGTATATGAAAAACATGTTTTTCAATGGCAAAAATCAATGAATATTGTAAATGCACAAACAGTAATATCTCCACATTGCAAGGTGCAATTCTGAAATTTTTTGCTTTTTCCTGCTAATCCTAGCATGATAAAGAAGATTCAAAGAGAGTGAGATGCCAGCTCCTTTCATTCAGTCAGTAGCTTCAAACATTTCTCGACGTTTTTCAATGGCAAAAATCAATGAATATTGTAAATGCACAAACAGTAATATCTCCACATTGCAAGGTGCAATTCTGAAATTTTTTGCTTTTTCCTGTTAATCCTAGCATGATAAAGAAGATTCAAAGAGAGTGAGATGCCAGCTCCTTTCATTCAGTCAGTAGCTTCAAACATTTCTGGTATATGAAAAACATGTTTTTCAATGGCAAAAATCAATGAATATTGTAAATGCACAAACAGTAATATCTCCACATTGCAACGTGCAATTCTGAAATTTTTTGCTTTTTCCTGTTAATCCTAGCATGATAAAGAAGATTCAAAGAGAGTGAGATGCCAGCTCCTTTCATTCAGTCAGTAGCTTCAAACATTTCTGGTATATGAAAAACATGTTTTTCAATGGCAAAAATCAATGAATATTGTAAATGCACAAACAGTAATATCTCCACATTGCAAGGTGCAATTCTGAAATTTTTTGCTTTTTCCTGCTAATCCTAGCATGATAAAGAAGATTCAAAGAGAGTGAGATGCCAGCTCCTTTCATTCAGTCAGTAGCTTCAAACATTTCTGGTATATGAAAAACATGTTTTTCAATGGCAAAAATCAATGAATATTGTAAATGCACAAACAGTAATATCTCCACATTGCACGGTGCAATTCTGAAATTTTTAGCTTTTTCCTGTTAATCCTAGCATGATAAAGAAGATTCAAAGAGAGTGAGATGCCAGCTCCTTTCATTCAGTCAGTAGCTTCAAACATTTCTGGTATATGAAAAACATGTTTTTCAATGGCAAAAATCAATGAATATTGTAAATGCACAAACAGTAATATCTCCACATTGCAAGGTGCAATTCTGAAATTGTTTGCTTTTTACTGCTAATCCTAGCATGATAAAGAAGATTCAAAGAGAGTGAGATGCCAGCTCCTTTCATTCAGTCAGTAGCTTCAAACATTTCTGGTATATGAAAAACATGTTTTTCAATGGCAAAAATCAATGAATATTGTAAATGCACAAACAGTAATATCTCCACATTGCAAGGTGCAATTCTGAAATTTTTTGCTTTTTCCTGTTAATCCTAGCATGATAAAGAAGATTCAAAGAGAGTGAGATGCCAGCTCCTTTCATTCAGTCAGTAGCTTCAAACATTTCTGGTATATGAAAAACATGTTTTTCAATGGCAAAAATCAATGAATATTGTAAATGCACAAACAGTAATATCTCCACATTGCAAGGTGCAATTCTGAAATTTTTTGCTTTTTCCTGCTAATCCTAGCATGATAAAGAAGATTCAAAGAGAGTGAGATGCCAGCTCCTTTCAATCAGTCAGTAGCTTCAAACATTTCTGGTATATGAAAAACATGTTTTTCAATGGCAAAAATCAATGAATATTGTAAATGCACAAACAGTAATATCTCCACATTGCACGGTGCAATTCTGAAATTTTTAGCTTTTTCCTGTTAATCCTAGCATGATAAAGAAGATTCAAAGAGAGTGAGATGCCAGCTCCTTTCATTCAGTCAGTAGCTTCAAACATTTCTGGTATATGAAAAACATGTTTTTCAATGGCAAAAATCAATGAATATTGTAAATGCACAAACAGTAATATCTCCACATTGCAAGGTGCAATTCTGAAATTTTTTGCTTTTTCCTGTTAATCCTAGCATGATAAAGAAGATTCAAAGAGAGTGAGATGCCAGCTCCTTTCATTCAGTCAGTAGCTTCAAACATTTCTGGTATATGAAAAACATGTTTTTCAATGGCAAAAATCAATGAATATTGTAAATGCACAAACAGTAATATCTCCACATTGCAAGGTGCAATTCTGAAATTTTTTGCTTTTTCCTGCTAATCCTAGCATGATAAAGAAGATTCAAAGAGAGTGAGATGCCAGCTCCTTTCAATCAGTCAGTAGCTTCAAACATTTCTGGTATATGAAAAACATGTTTTTCAATGGCAAAAATCAATGAATATTGTAAATGCACAAACAGTAATATCTCCACATTGCACGGTGCAATTCTGAAATTTTTAGCTTTTTCCTGTTAATCCTAGCATGATAAAGAAGATTCAAAGAGAGTGAGATGCCAGCTCCTTTCATTCAGTCAGTAGCTTCAAACATTTCTGGTATATGAAAAACATGTTTTTCAATGGCAAAAATCAATGAATATTGTAAATGCACAAACAGTAATATCTCCACATTGCAAGGTGCAATTCTGAAATTGTTTGCTTTTTCCTGCTAATCCTAGCATGATAAAGAAGATTCAAAGAGTGAGATGCCAGCTCCTTTCATTCAGTCAGTAGCTTCAAACATTTCTGGTATATGAAAAACATGTTTTTCAATGGCAAAAATCAATGAATATTGTAAATGCACAAACAGTAATATCTCCACATTGCAAGGTGCAATTCTGAAATTTTTTGCTTTTTCCTGCTAATCCTAGCATGATAAAGAAGATTCAAAGAGAGTGAGATGCCAGCTCCTTTCATTCAGTCAGTAGCTTCAAACATTTCTCGACGTTTTTCAATGGCAAAAATCAATGAATATTGTAAATGCACAAACAGTAATATCTCCACATTGCAAGGTGCAATTCTGAAATTTTTTGCTTTTTCCTGTTAATCCTAGCATGATAAAGAAGATTCAAAGAGAGTGAGATGCCAGCTCCTTTCATTCAGTCAGTAGCTTCAAACATTTCTGGTATATGAAAAACATGTTTTTCAATGGCAAAAATCAATGAATATTGTAAATGCACAAACAGTAATATCTCCACATTGCAAGGTGCAATTCTGAAATTTTTTGCTTTATCCTGCTAATCCTAGCATGATAAAGAAGATTCAAAGAGAGTGAGATGCCAGCTCCTTTCATTCAGTCAGTAGCTTCAAACATTTCTGGTATATGAAAAACATGTTTTTCAATGGCAAAAATCAATGAATATTGTAAATGCACAAACAGTAATATCTCCACATTGCAAGGTGCAATTCGGAAATTTTTTGCTTTTTCCTGCTAATCCTAGCATGATAAAGAAGATTCAAAGAGAGTGAGATGCCAGCTCCTTTCATTCAGTCAGTAGCTTCAAACATTTCTGGACGTTTTTCAATGGCAAAAATCAATGAATATTGTAAATGCGCAAACAGTAATATCTCCACATTGCAAGGTGCAATTCTAAAATTTTTTGCTTTTTCCTGTTAATCCTAGCATGATAAAGAAGATTCAAAGAGAGTGAGATGCCAGCTCCTTTCATTCAGTCAGTAGCTTCAAACATTTCTGGTATATGAAAAACATGTTTTTCAATGGCAAAAATCAATGAATATTGTAAATGCACAAACAGTAATATCTCCACATTGCAAGGTGCAATTCTGAAATTTTTTGCTTTATCCTGCTAATCCTAGCATGATAAAGAAGATTCAAAGAGAGTGAGATGCCAGCTCCTTTCATTCAGTCAGTAGCTTCAAACATTTCTGGTATATGAAAAACATGTTTTTCAATGGCAAAAATCAATGAATATTGTAAATGCACAAACAGTAATATCTCCACATTGCAAGGTGCAATTCTGAAAATTTTTGCTTTTTCCTGCTAATCCTAGCATGATAAAGAAGATTCAAAGAGAGTGAGATGCCAGCTCCTTTCATTCAGTCAGTAGCTTCAAACATTTCTGGTATATGAAAAACATGTTTTTCAATGGCAAAAATCAATGAATATTGTAAATGCACAAACAGTAATATCTCCACATTGCACGGTGCAATTCTGAAATTTTTAGCTTTTTCCTGTTAATCCTAGCATGATAAAGAAGATTCAAAGAGAGTGAGATGCCAGCTCCTTTCATTCAGTCAGTAGCTTCAAACATTTCTGGTATATGAAAAACATGTTTTTCAATGGCAAAAATCAATGAATATTGTAAATGCACAAACAGTAATATCTCCACATTGCAAGGTGCAATTCTGAAATTTTTTGCTTTTTCCTGTTAATCCTAGCATGATAAAGAAGATTCAAAGAGAGTGAGATGCCAGCTCCTTTCATTCAGTCAGTAGCTTCAAACATTTCTGGTATATGAAAAACATGTTTTTCAATGGCAAAAATCAATGAATATTGTAAATGCACAAACAGTAATATCTCCACATTGCAAGGTGCAATTCTGAAATTTTTTGCTTTTTCCTGCTAATCCTAGCATGATAAAGAAGATTCAAAGAGAGTGAGATGCCAGCTCCTTTCATTCAGTCAGTAGCTTCAAACATTTCTGGTATATGAAAAACATGTTTTTCAATGGCAAAAATCAATGAATATTGTAAATGCACAAACAGTAATATCTCCACATTGCACGGTGCAATTCTGAAATTTTTAGCTTTTTCCTGTTAATCCTAGCATGATAAAGAAGATTCAAAGAGAGTGAGATGCCAGCTCCTTTCATTCAGTCAGTAGCTTCAAACATTTCTGGTATATGAAAAACATGTTTTTCAATGGCAAAAATCAATGAATATTGTAAATGCACAAACAGTAATATCTCCACATTGCAAGGTGCAATTCTGAAATTTTTTGCTTTTTCCTGCTAATCCTAGCATGATAAAGAAGATTCAAAGAGAGTGAGATGCCAGCTCCTTTCATTCAGTCAGTAGCTTCAAACATTTCTGGACGTTTTTCAATGGCAAAAATCAATGAATATTGTAAATGCACAAACAGTAATATCTCCACATTGCAAGGTGCAATTCTGAAATTTTTTGCTTTTTCCTGCTAATCCTAGCATGATAAAGAAGATTCAAAGAGAGTGAGATGCCAGCTCCTTTCATTCAGTCAGTAGCTTCAAACATTTCTGGACGTTTTTCAATGGCAAAAATCAATGAATATTGTAAATGCACAAACAGTAATATCTCCACATTGCAAGGTGCAATTCTGAAATTTTTTGCTTTTTCCTGTTAATCCTAGCATGATAAAGAAGATTCAAAGAGAGTGAGATGCCAGCTCCTTTCATTCAGTCAGTAGCTTCAAACATTTCTGGTATATGAAAAACATGTTTTTCAATGGCAAAAATCAATGAATATTGTAAATGCACAAACAGTAATATCTCCACATTGCAAGGTGCAATTCTGAAATTTTTTGCTTTATCCTGCTAATCCTAGCATGATAAAGAAGATTCAAAGAGAGTGAGATGCCAGCTCCTTTCATTCAGTCAGTAGCTTCAAACATTTCTGGTATATGAAAAACATGTTTTTCAATGGCAAAAATCAATGAATATTGTAAATGCACAAACAGTAATATCTCCACATTGCAAGGTGCAATTCTGAAATTTTTTGCTTTTTCCTGCTAATCCTAGCATGATAAAGAAGATTCAAAGAGAGTGAGATGCCAGCTCCTTTCATTCAGTCAGTAGCTTCAAACATTTCTGGTATAAGAAAAACATGTTTTTCAATGGCAAAAATCAATGAATATTGTAAATGCACAAACAGTAATATCTCCACATTGCACGGTGCAATTCTGAAATTTTTAGCTTTTTCCTGTTAATCCTAGCATGATAAAGAAGATTCAAAGAGAGTGAGATGCCAGCTCCTTTCATTCAGTCAGTAGCTTCAAACATTTCTGGTATATGAAAAACATGTTTTTCAATGGCAAAAATCAATGAATATTGTAAATGCACAAACAGTAATATCTCCACATTGCAAGGTGCAATTCTGAAATTTTTTGCTTTTTCCTGTTAATCCTAGCATGATAAAGAAGATTCAAAGAGAGTGAGATGCCAGCTCCTTTCATTCAGTCAGTAGCTTCAAACATTTCTGGTATATGAAAAACATGTTTTTCAATGGCAAAAATCAATGAATATTGTAAATGCACAAACAGTAATATCTCCACATTGCAAGGTGCAATTCTGAAATTTTTTGCTTTTTCCTGCTAATCCTAGCATGATAAAGAAGATTCAAAGAGAGTGAGATGCCAGCTCCTTTCATTCAGTCAGTAGCTTCAAACATTTCTGGTATATGAAAAACATGTTTTTCAATGGCAAAAATCAATGAATATTGTAAATGCACAAACAGTAATATCTCCACATTGCACGGTGCAATTCTGAAATTTTTAGCTTTTTCCTGTTAATCCTAGCATGATAAAGAAGATTCAAAGAGAGTGAGATGCCAGCTCCTTTCATTCAGTCAGTAGCTTCAAACATTTCTGGTATATGAAAAACATGTTTTTCAATGGCAAAAATCAATGAATATTGTAAATGCACAAACAGTAATATCTCCACATTGCAAGGTGCAATTCTGAAATTTTTTGCTTTTTCCTGCTAATCCTAGCATGATAAAGAAGATTCAAAGAGAGTGAGATGCCAGCTCCTTTCATTCAGTCAGTAGCTTCAAACATTTCTGGACGTTTTTCAATGGCAAAAATCAATGAATATTGTAAATGCACAAACAGTAATATCTCCACATTGCAAGGTGCAATTCTGAAATTTTTTGCTTTTTCCTGCTAATCCTAGCATGATAAAGAAGATTCAAAGAGAGTGAGATGCCAGCTCCTTTCATTCAGTCAGTAGCTTCAAACATTTCTGGACGTTTTTCAATGGCAAAAATCAATGAATATTGTAAATGCACAAACAGTAATATCTCCACATTGCAAGGTGCAATTCTGAAATTTTTTGCTTTTTCCTGTTAATCCTAGCATGATAAAGAAGATTCAAAGAGAGTGAGATGCCAGCTCCTTTCATTCAGTCAGTAGCTTCAAACATTTCTGGTATATGAAAAACATGTTTTTCAATGGCAAAAATCAATGAATATTGTAAATGCACAAACAGTAATATCTCCACATTGCAAGGTGCAATTCTGAAATTTTTTGCTTTATCCTGCTAATCCTAGCATGATAAAGAAGATTCAAAGAGAGTGAGATGCCAGCTCCTTTCATTCAGTCAGTAGCTTCAAACATTTCTGGTATATGAAAAACATGTTTTTCAATGGCAAAAATCAATGAATATTGTAAATGCACAAACAGTAATATCTCCACATTGCAAGGTGCAATTCTGAAATTTTTTGCTTTTTCCTGCTAATCCTAGCATGATAAAGAAGATTCAAAGAGAGTGAGATGCCAGCTCCTTTCATTCAGTCAGTAGCTTCAAACATTTCTGGTATATGAAAAACATGTTTTTCAATGGCAAAAATCAATGAATATTGTAAATGCACAAACAGTAATATCTCCACATTGCACGGTGCAATTCTGAAATTTTTAGCTTTTTCCTGTTAATCCTAGCATGATAAAGAAGATTCAAAGAGAGTGAGATGCCAGCTCCTTTCATTCAGTCAGTAGCTTCAAACATTTCTGGTATATGAAAAACATGTTTTTCAATGGCAAAAATCAATGAATATTGTAAATGCACAAACAGTAATATCTCCACATTGCAAGGTGCAATTCTGAAATTTTTTGCTTTTTCTTGTTAATCCTAGCATGATAAAGAAGATTCAAAGAGAGTGAGATGCCAGCTCCTTTCATTCAGTCAGTAGCTTCAAACATTTCTGGTATATGAAAAACATGTTTTTCAATGGCAAAAATCAATGAATATTGTAAATGCACAAACAGTAATATCTCCACATTGCAAGGTGCAATTCTGAAATTTTTTGCTTTTTCCTGCTAATCCTAGCATGATAAAGAAGATTCAAAGAGAGTGAGATGCCAGCTCCTTTCATTCAGTCAGTAGCTTCAAACATTTCTGGACGTTTTTCAATGGCAAAAATCAATGAATATTGTAAATGCACAAACAGTAATATCTCCACATTGCACGGTGCAATTCTGAAATTTTTAGCTTTTTCCTGTTAATCCTAGCATGATAAAGAAGATTCAAAGAGAGTGAGATGCCAGCTCCTTTCATTCAGTCAGTAGCTTCAAACATTTCTGGTATATGAAAAACATGTTTTTCAATGGCAAAAATCAATGAATATTGTAAATGCACAAACAGTAATATCTCCACATTGCAAGGTGCAATTCTGAAATTTTTTGCTTTTTCCTGCTAATCCTAGCATGATAAAGAAGATTCAAAGAGAGTGAGATGCCAGCTCCTTTCATTCAGTCAGTAGCTTCAAACATTTCTGGTATATGAAAAACATGTTTTTCAATGGCAAAAATCAATGAATATTGTAAATGCACAAACAGTAATATCTCCACATTGCACGGTGCAATTCTGAAATTTTTAGCTTTTTCCTGTTAATCCTAGCATGATAAAGAAGATTCAAAGAGAGTGAGATGCCAGCTCCTTTCATTCAGTCAGTAGCTTCAAACATTTCTGGACGTTTTTCAATGGCAAAAATCAATGAATATTGTAAATGCACAAACAGTAATATCTCCACATTGCAAGGTGCAATTCTGAAATTTTTTGCTTTTTCCTGTTAATCCTAGCATGATAAAGAAGATTCAAAGAGAGTGAGATGCCAGCTCCTTTCATTCAGTCAGTAGCTTCAAACATTTCTGGTATATGAAAAACATGTTTTTCAATGGCAAAAATCAATGAATATTGTAAATGCACAAACAGTAATATCTCCACATTGCAAGGTGCAATTCTGAAATTTTTTGCTTTTTCCTGCTAATCCTAGCATGATAAAGAAGATTCAAAGAGAGTGAGATGCCAGCTCCTTTCATTCAGTCAGTAGCTTCAAACATTTCTGGACGTTTTTCAATGGCAAAAATCAATGAATATTGTAAATGCACAAACAGTAATATCTCCACATTGCAAGGTGCAATTCTGAAATTTTTTGCTTTTTCCTGTTAATCCTAGCATGATAAAGAAGATTCAAAGAGAGTGAGATGCCAGCTCCTTTCATTCAGTCAGTAGCTTCAAACATTTCTGGTATATGAAAAACATGTTTTTCAATGGCAAAAATCAATGAATATTGTAAATGCACAAACAGTAATATCTCCACATTGCAAGGTGCAATTCTGAAATTTTTTGCTTTATCCTGCTAATCCTAGCATGATAAAGAAGATTCAAAGAGAGTGAGATGCCAGCTCCTTTCATTCAGTCAGTAGCTTCAAACATTTCTGGTATATGAAAAACATGTTTTTCAATGGCAAAAATCAATGAATATTGTAAATGCACAAACAGTAATATCTCCACATTGCAAGGTGCAATTCTGAAATTTTTTGCTTTTTCCTGCTAATCCTAGCATGATAAAGAAGATTCAAAGAGAGTGAGATGCCAGCTCCTTTCATTCAGTCAGTAGCTTCAAACATTTCTGGTATATGAAAAACATGTTTTTCAATGGCAAAAATCAATGAATATTGTAAATGCACAAACAGTAATATCTCCACACTGCACGGTGCAATTCTGAAATTTTTAGCTTTTTCCTGTTAATCCTAGCATGATAAAGAAGATTCAAAGAGAGTGAGATGCCAGCTCCTTTCATTCAGTCAGTAGCTTCAAACATTTCTGGTATATGAAAAACATGTTTTTCAATGGCAAAAATCAATGAATATTGTAAATGCACAAACAGTAATATCTCCACATTGCAAGGTGCAATTCTGAAATTTTTTGCTTTTTCCTGCTAATCCTAGCATGATAAAGAAGATTCAAAGAGAGTGAGATGCCAGCTCCTTTCATTCAGTCAGTAGCTTCAAACATTTCTGGTATATGAAAAACATGTTTTTCAATGGCAAAAATCAATGAATATTGTAAATGCACAAACAGTAATATCTCCACATTGCACGGTGCAATTCTGAAATTTTTAGCTTTTTCCTGTTAATCCTAGCATGATAAAGAAGATTCAAAGAGAGTGAGATGCCAGCTCCTTTCATTCAGTCAGTAGCTTCAAACATTTCTGGTATATGAAAAACATGTTTTTCAATGGCAAAAATCAATGAATATTGTAAATGCACAAACAGTAATATCTCCACATTGCAAGGTGCAATTCTGAAATTTTTTGCTTTTTCCTGTTAATCCTAGCATGATAAAGAAGATTCAAAGAGAGTGAGATGCCAGCTCCTTTCATTCAGTCAGTAGCTTCAAACATTTCTGGTATATGAAAAACATGTTTTTCAATGGCAAAAATCAATGAATATTGTAAATGCACAAACAGTAATATCTCCACATTGCAAGGTGCAATTCTGAAATTTTTTGCTTTTTCCTGCTAATCCTAGCATGATAAAGAAGATTCAAAGAGAGTGAGATGCCAGCTCCTTTCATTCAGTCAGTAG
The DNA here is from genome assembly GCF_046119375.1 of Phyllobates terribilis. Lineage (NCBI taxonomy): Eukaryota > Metazoa > Chordata > Amphibia > Anura > Dendrobatidae > Phyllobates > Phyllobates terribilis. Next base: position 8,254 of record NW_027368335.1, on the reverse strand, counting down.
CTTCAAACATTTCTGGTATATGAAAAACATGTTTTTCAATGGCAAAAATCAATGAATATTGTAAATGCACAAACAGTAATATCTCCACATTGCACGGTGCAATTCTGAAATTTTTAGCTTTTTCCTGTTAATCCTAGCATGATAAAGAAGATTCAAAGAGAGTGAGATGCCAGCTCCTTTCATTCAGTCAGTAGCTTCAAACATTTCTGGTATATGAAAAACATGTTTTTCAATGGCAAAAATCAATGAATATTGTAAATGCACAAACAGTAATATCTCCACATTGCAAGGTGCAATTCTGAAATTTTTTGCTTTTTCCTGCTAATCCTAGCATGATAAAGAAGATTCAAAGAGAGTGAGATGCCAGCTCCTTTCATTCAGTCAGTAGCTTCAAACATTTCTGGTATATGAAAAACATGTTTTTCAATGGCAAAAATCAATGAATATTGTAAATGCACAAACAGTAATATCTCCACATTGCACGGTGCAATTCTGAAATTTTTAGCTTTTTCCTGTTAATCCTAGCATGATAAAGAAGATTCAAAGAGAGTGAGATGCCAGCTCCTTTCATTCAGTCAGTAGCTTCAAACATTTCTGGACGTTTTTCAATGGCAAAAATCAATGAATATTGTAAATGCACAAACAGTAATATCTCCACATTGCAAGGTGCAATTCTGAAATTTTTTGCTTTTTCCTGTTAATCCTAGCATGATAAAGAAGATTCAAAGAGAGTGAGATGCCAGCTCCTTTCATTCAGTCAGTAGCTTCAAACATTTCTGGTATATGAAAAACATGTTTTTCAATGGCAAAAATCAATGAATATTGTAAATGCACAAACAGTAATATCTCCACATTGCAAGGTGCAATTCTGAAATTTTTTGCTTTTTCCTGTTAATCCTAGCATGATAAAGAAGATTCAAAGAGAGTGAGATGCCAGCTCCTTTCATTCAGTCAGTAGCTTCAAACATTTCTGGTATATGAAAAACATGTTTTTCAATGGCAAAAATCAATGAATATTGTAAATGCACAAACAGTAATATCTCCACATTGCAAGGTGCAATTCTGAAATTTTTTGCTTTTTCCTGCTAATCCTAGCATGATAAAGAAGATTCAAAGAGAGTGAGATGCCAGCTCCTTTCATTCAGTCAGTAGCTTCAAACATTTCTGGTATATGAAAAACATGTTTTTCAATGGCAAAAATCAATGAATATTGTAAATGCACAAACAGTAATATCTCCACATTGCACGGTGCAATTCTGAAATTTTTAGCTTTTTCCTGTTAATCCTAGCATGATAAAGAAGATTCAAAGAGAGTGAGATGCCAGCTCCTTTCATTCAGTCAGTAGCTTCAAACATTTCTGGTATATGAAAAACATGTTTTTCAATGGCAAAAATCAATGAATATTGTAAATGCACAAACAGTAATATCTCCACATTGCAAGGTGCAATTCTGAAATTGTTTGCTTTTTCCTGCTAATCCTAGCATGATAAAGAAGATTCAAAGAGAGTGAGATGCCAGCTCCTTTCATTCAGTCAGTAGCTTCAAACATTTCTGGTATATGAAAAACATGTTTTTCAATGGCAAAAATCAATGAATATTGTAAATGCACAAACAGTAATATCTCCACATTGCACGGTGCAATTCTGAAATTTTTAGCTTTTTCCTGTTAATCCTAGCATGATAAAGAAGATTCAAAGAGAGTGAGATGCCAGCTCCTTTCATTCAGTCAGTAGCTTCAAACATTTCTGGACGTTTTTCAATGGCAAAAATCAATGAATATTGTAAATGCACAAACAGTAATATCTCCACATTGCAAGGTGCAATTCTGAAATTTTTTGCTTTTTCCTGTTAATCCTAGCATGATAAAGAAGATTCAAAGAGAGTGAGATGCCAGCTCCTTTCATTCAGTCAGTAGCTTCAAACATTTCTGGTATATGAAAAACATGTTTTTCAATGGCAAAAATCAATGAATATTGTAAATGCACAAACAGTAATATCTCCACATTGCAAGGTGCAATTCTGAAATTTTTTGCTTTTTCCTGTTAATCCTAGCATGATAAAGAAGATTCAAAGAGAGTGAGATGCCAGCTCCTTTCATTCAGTCAGTAGCTTCAAACATTTCTGGTATATGAAAAACATGTTTTTCAATGGCAAAAATCAATGAATATTGTAAATGCACAAACAGTAATATCTCCACATTGCAAGGTGCAATTCTGAAATTTTTTGCTTTTTCCTGCTAATCCTAGCATGATAAAGACGATTCAAAGAGAGTGAGATGCCAGCTCCTTTCAATCAGTCAGTAGCTTCAAACATTTCTGGTATATGAAAAACATGTTTTTCAATGGCAAAAATCAATGAATATTGTAAATGCACAAACAGTAATATCTCCACATTGCACGGTGCAATTCTGAAATTTTTAGCTTTTTCCTGTTAATCCTAGCATGATAAAGAAGATTCAAAGAGAGTGAGATGCCAGCTCCTTTCATTCAGTCAGTAGCTTCAAACATTTCTGGTATATGAAAAACATGTTTTTCAATGGCAAAAATCCATGAATATTGTAAATGCACAAACAGTAATATCTCCACATTGCAAGGTGCAATTCTGAAATTGTTTGCTTTTTCCTGCTAATCCTAGCATGATAAAGAAGATTCAAAGAGTGAGATGCCAGCTCCTTTCATTCAGTCAGTAGCTTCAAACATTTCTGGTATATGAAAAACATGTTTCTCAATGGCAAAAATCAATGAATATTGTAAATGCACAAACAGTAATATCTCCACATTGCAAGGTGCAATTCTGAAATTTTTTGCTTTTTCCTGCTAATCCTAGCATGATAAAGAAGATTCTAAGAGAGTGAGATGCCAGCTCCTTTCATTCAGTCAGTAGCTTCAAACATTTCTCGACGTTTTTCAATGGCAAAAATCAATGAATATTGTAAATGCACAAACAGTAATATCTCCACATTGCAAGGTGCAATTCTGAAATTTTTTGCTTTTTCCTGTTAATCCTAGCATGATAAAGAAGATTCAAAGAGAGTGAGATGCCAGCTCCTTTCATTCAGTCAGTAGCTTCAAACATTTCTGGTATATGAAAAACATGTTTTTCAATGGCAAAAATCAATGAATATTGTAAATGCACAAACAGTAATATCTCCACATTGCAAGGTGCAATTCTGAAATTTTTTGCTTTATCCTGCTAATCCTAGCATGATAAAGAAGATTCAAAGAGAGTGAGATGCCAGCTCCTTTCATTCAGTCAGTAGCTTCAAACATTTCTGGTATATGAAAAACATGTTTTTCAATGGCAAAAATCAATGAATATTGTAAATGCACAAACAGTAATATCTCCACATTGCAAGGTGCAATTCGGAAATTTTTTGCTTTTTCCTGCTAATCCTAGCATGATAAAGAAGATTCAAAGAGAGTGAGATGCCAGCTCCTTTCATTCAGTCAGTAGCTTCAAACATTTCTGGTATATGAATAACATGATGTTTTTCAATGGCAAAAATCAATGAATATTGTAAATGCACAAACAGTAATATCTCCACATTGCAAGGTGCAATTCTGAAATTTTTTGCTTTTTCCTGCTAATCCTAGCATGATAAAGAAGATTCAAAGAGAGTGAGATGCCAGCTCCTTTCATTCAGTCAGTAGCTTCAAACATTTCTGGACGTTTTTCAATGGCAAAAATCAATGAATATTGTAAATGCACAAACAGTAATATCTCCACATTGCAAGGTGCAATTCTGAAATTTTTTGCTTTATCCTGCTAATCCTAGCATGATAAAGAAGATTCAAAGAGAGTGAGATGCCAGCTCCTTTCATTCAGTCAGTAGCTTCAAACATTTCTGGTATATGAAAAACATGTTTTTCAATGGCAAAAATCAATGAATATTGTAAATGCACAAACAGTAATATCTCCACATTGCAAGGTGCAATTCTGAAATTTTTTGCTTTTTCCTGCTAATCCTAGCATGATAAAGAAGATTCAAAGAGAGTGAGATGCCAGCTCCTTTCATTCAGTCAGTAGCTTCAAACATTTCTGGTATATGAAAAACATGTTTTTCAATGGCAAAAATCAATGAATATTGTAAATGCACAAACAGTAATATCTCCACATTGCACGGTGCAATTCTGAAATTTTTAGCTTTTTCCTGTTAATCCTAGCATGATAAAGAAGATTCAAAGAGAGTGAGATGCCAGCTCCTTTCATTCAGTCAGTAGCTTCAAACATTTCTGGTATATGAAAAACATGTTTTTCAATGGCAAAAATCAATGAATATTGTAAATGCACAAACAGTAATATCTCCACATTGCAAGGTGCAATTCTGAAATTTTTTGCTTTTTCCTGTTAATCCTAGCATGATAAAGAAGATTCAAAGAGAGTGAGATGCCAGCTCCTTTCATTCAGTCAGTAGCTTCAAACATTTCTGGTATATGAAAAACATGTTTTTCAATGGCAAAAATCAATGAGTATTGTAAATGCACAAACAGTAATATCTCCACATTGCAAGGTGCAATTCTGAAATTTTTTGCTTTTTCCTGCTAATCCTAGCATGATAAAGAAGATTCAAAGAGAGTGAGATGCCAGCTCCTTTCATTCAGTCAGTAGCTTCAAACATTTCTGGTATATGAAAAACATGTTTTTCAATGGCAAAAATCAATGAATATTGTAAATGCACAAACAGTAATATCTCCACATTGCACGGTGCAATTCTGAAATTTTTAGCTTTTTCCTGTTAATCCTAGCATGATAAAGAAGATTCAAAGAGAGTGAGATGCCAGCTCCTTTCATTCAGTCAGTAGCTTCAAACATTTCTGGTATATGAAAAACATGTTTTTCAATGGCAAAAATCAATGAATATTGTAAATGCACAAACAGTAATATCTCCACATTGCAAGGTGCAATTCTGAAATTTTTTGCTTTTTCCTGCTAATCCTAGCATGATAAAGAAGATTCAAAGAGAGTGAGATGCCAGCTCCTTTCATTCAGTCAGTAGCTTCAAACATTTCTGGTATATGAAAAACATGTTTTTCAATGGCAAAAATCAATGAATATTGTAAATGCACAAACAGTAATATCTCCACATTGCACGGTGCAATTCTGAAATTTTTAGCTTTTTCCTGTTAATCCTAGCATGATAAAGAAGATTCAAAGAGAGTGAGATGCCAGCTCCTTTCATTCAGTCAGTAGCTTCAAACATTTCTGGACGTTTTTCAATGGCAAAAATCAATGAATATTGTAAATGCACAAACAGTAATATCTCCACATTGCAAGGTGCAATTCTGAAATTTTTTGCTTTTTCCTGTTAATCCTAGCATGATAAAGAAGATTCAAAGAGAGTGAGATGCCAGCTCCTTTCATTCAGTCAGTAGCTTCAAACATTTCTGGTATATGAAAAACATGTTTTTCAATGGCAAAAATCAATGAATATTGTAAATGCACAAACAGTAATATCTCCACATTGCAAGGTGCAATTCTGAAATTTTTTGCTTTTTCCTGTTAATCCTAGCATGATAAAGAAGATTCAAAGAGAGTGAGATGCCAGCTCCTTTCATTCAGTCAGTAGCTTCAAACATTTCTGGTATATGAAAAACATGTTTTTTAATGGCAAAAATCAATGAATATTGTAAATGCACAAACAGTAATATCTCCACATTGCAAGGTGCAATTCTGAAATTTTTTGCTTTTTCCTGCTAATCCTAGCATGATAAAGAAGATTCAAAGAGAGTGAGATGCCAGCTCCTTTCATTCAGTCAGTAGCTTCAAACATTTCTGGTATATGAAAAACATGTTTTTCAATGGCAAAAATCAATGAATATTGTAAATGCACAAACAGTAATATCTCCACATTGCACGGTGCAATTCTGAAATTTTTAGCTTTTTCCTGTTAATCCTAGCATGATAAAGAAGATTCAAAGAGAGTGAGATGCCAGCTCCTTTCATTCAGTCAGTAGCTTCAAACATTTCTGGTATATGAAAAACATGTTTTTCAATGGCAAAAATCAATGAATATTGTAAATGCACAAACAGTAATATCTCCACATTGCAAGGTGCAATTCTGAAATTGTTTGCTTTTTCCTGCTAATCCTAGCATGATAAAGAAGATTCAAAGAGAGTGAGATGCCAGCTCCTTTCATTCAGTCAGTAGCTTCAAACATTTCTGGTATATGAAAAACATGTTTTTCAATGGCAAAAATCAATGAATATTGTAAATGCACAAACAGTAATATCTCCACATTGCACGGTGCAATTCTGAAATTTTTAGCTTTTTCCTGTTAATCCTAGCATGATAAAGAAGATTCAAAGAGAGTGAGATGCCAGCTCCTTTCATTCAGTCAGTAGCTTCAAACATTTCTGGTATATGAAAAACATGTTTTTCAATGGCAAAAATCAATGAATATTGTAAATGCACAAACAGTAATATCTCCACATTGCAAGGTGCAATTCTGAAATTTTTAGCTTTTTCCTGTTAATCCTAGCATGATAAAGAAGATTCAAAGAGAGTGAGATGCCAGCTCCTTTCATTCAGTCAGTAGCTTCAAACATTTCTGGTATATGAAAAACATGTTTTTCAATGGCAAAAATCAATGAATATTGTAAATGCACAAACAGTAATATCTCCACATTGCAAGGTGCAATTCTGAAATTTTTTGCTTTTTCCTGCTAATCCTAGCATGATAAAGAAGATTCAAAGAGAGTGAGATGCCAGCTCCTTTCATTCAGTCAGTAGCTTCAAACATTTCTGGTATATGAAAAACATGTTTTTCAATGGCAAAAATCAATGAATATTGTAAATGCACAAACAGTAATATCTCCACATTGCACGGTGCAATTCTGAAATTTTTAGCTTTTTCCTGTTAATCCTAGCATGATAAAGAAGATTCAAAGAGAGTGAGATGCCAGCTCCTTTCATTCAGTCAGTAGCTTCAAACATTTCTGGACGTTTTTCAATGGCAAAAATCAATGAATATTGTAAATGCACAAACAGTAATATCTCCACATTGCAAGGTGCAATTCTGAAATTTTTTGCTTTTTCCTGTTAATCCTAGCATGATAAAGAAGATTCAAAGAGAGTGAGATGCCAGCTCCTTTCATTCAGTCAGTAGCTTCAAACATTTCTGGTATATGAAAAACATGTTTTTCAATGGCAAAAATCAATGAATATTGTAAATGCACAAACAGTAATATCTCCACATTGCAAGGTGCAATTCTGAAATTTTTTGCTTTTTCCTGTTAATCCTAGCATGATAAAGAAGATTCAAAGAGAGTGAGATGCCAGCTCCTTTCATTCAGTCAGTAGCTTCAAACATTTCTGGTATATGAAAAACATGTTTTTCAATGGCAAAAATCAATGAATATTGTAAATGCACAAACAGTAATATCTCCACATTGCAAGGTGCAATTCTGAAATTTTTTGCTTTTTCCTGCTAATCCTAGCATGATAAAGAAGATTCAAAGAGAGTGAGATGCCAGCTCCTTTCAATCAGTCAGTAGCTTCAAACATTTCTGGTATATGAAAAACATGTTTTTCAATGGCAAAAATCAATGAATATTGTAAATGCACAAACAGTAATATCTCCACATTGCACGGTGCAATTCTGAAATTTTTAGCTTTTTCCTGTTAATCCTAGCATGATAAAGAAGATTCAAAGAGAGTGAGATGCCAGCTCCTTTCATTCAGTCAGTAGCTTCAAACATTTCTGGTATATGAAAAACATGTTTTTCAATGGCAAAAATCAATGAATATTGTAAATGCACAAACAGTAATATCTCCACATTGCAAGGTGCAATTCTGAAATTGTTTGCTTTTTCCTGCTAATCCTAGCATGATAAAGAAGATTCAAAGAGTGAGATGCCAGCTCCTTTCATTCAGTCAGTAGCTTCAAACATTTCTGGTATATGAAAAACATGTTTTTCAATGGCAAAAATCAATGAATATTGTAAATGCACAAACAGTAATATCTCCACATTGCAAGGTGCAATTCTGAAATTTTTTGCTTTTTCCTGCTAATCCTAGCATGATAAAGAAGATTCAAAGAGAGTGAGATGCCAGCTCCTTTCATTCAGTCAGTAGCTTCAAACATTTCTCGACGTTTTTCAATGGCAAAAATCAATGAATATTATAAATGCACAAACAGTAATATCTCCACATTGCAAGGTGCAATTCTGAAATTTTTTGCTTTTTCCTGTTAATCCTAGCATGATAAAGAAGATTCAAAGAGAGTGAGATGCCAGCTCCTTTCATTCAGTCAG
>NW_027368334.1:0-50635 GCF_046119375.1 Phyllobates terribilis | reverse complement strand
TACATCTTATTACAGTACAGGAGATATAAGAGAAGCGGTGATATCACATCTTATTACAGTACAGGTGATATAAGAGGAGCGGTGATATCACATCTTATTACAGTACAGGTGATATAAGAGGAGCGGTGATATCACATCTTATTACAGTACAGGTGATATAAGAGGAGCGGTGATATCACATCTTATTACAGTACAGGGGATATAAGAGGAGAGGTGATATCACATCTTATTACAGTACAGGGTGATAAGAGGAGCGGTGATATCACATCTTATTACATTACAGGAGATCTAAGAGGAGCGGTGATATCACATCTTATTACAGTACAGGAGATATAAGAGGAGCGGTGATATCACATCTTATTACAGTACAAGTGATATAAAAGGAGCGGTGATATCACATCTTATTACAGTACAGGTGATATAAGAGGAGCGGTGATATCACATCTTATTACAGTACAGGTGATATAAGAGGAGAGGTGATATCACATCTTATTACAGTACAGGAGATATAAGAGGAGCGGTGATATCACATCTTATTACAGTACAGGGTGATAAGAGGAGCGGTGATATCACATCTTATTACAGTACAGGGGGATATAAGAGGAGCGGTGATATCACATCTTATTACAGTACAGGTGATATAAGAGGAGCGGTGATATCACATCTTATTACAGTACAGGGGATATAAGAGGAGCGGTGATATCACATCTTATTACAGTACAGGGGATATAAGAGGAGAGGTGATATCACATCTTATTACAGTACAGGGTGATAAGAGGAGCGGTGATATCACATCTTATTACAGTACAGGAGATATAAGAGGAGCGGTGATATCACATCTTATTACAGTACAGGAGATATAAGAGGAGCGGTGATATCACATCTTATTACAGTACAGGAGATATAATAGGAGCGGTGATATCACATCTTATTACAGTACAGGAGATATAAGAGGAGCGGTGATATAACATCTTATTACAGTACAGGAGATATAAGAGGAGCGGTGATATCACATCTTATTACAGTACAGGAGATATAAGAGGAGCGGTGATATCATATCTTATTACAGTACAGGAGATATAAGAGGAGCTGTGATATCACATCTTATTACAGTACAGGAGATATAAGAGGAGCGGTGATATCTCATCTTATTACAGTACAGGGTGATATAAGAGGAGCGGTGATATCACATCTTATTACAGTACAGGGGATATAAGAGGAGCGGTGATATCACATCTTATTACAGTACAGGAGATATAAGAGAAGCGGTGATATCACATCTTATTACAGTACAGGAGATATAAGAGGAGCGGTGATATCACATCTTATTACAGTACAGGTGATATAAGAGGAGCGGTGATATCACATCTTATTACAGTACAGGAGATATAAGAGGAGCGGTGATATCACATATTACAGTACAGGAGATATAAGAGGAGCGGTGATATCACATCTTATTACAGTACAGGTGATATAAGAGGAGCGGTGATATCACATCTTATTACAGTACAGGTGATATAAGAGGAGCGGTGATATCACATCTTATTACAGTACAGGAGATATAAGAGGAGCGGTGATATCACATCTTATTACAGTACAGGAGATATAAGAGGAGCGGTGATATCACATCTTATTACAGTACAGGAGATATAAGAGAAGCGGTGATATCACATCTTATTACAGTACAGGAGATATAAGAGGAGCGGTGATATCACATCTTATTACAGTACAGGTGATATAAGAGGAGCGGTGATATCACATCTTATTACAGTACAGGAGATATAAGAGGAGCGGTGATATCACATCTTATTACAGTACAGGAGATATAAGAGGAGCGGTGATATCACATCTTATTACAGTACAGGTGATATAAGAGGAGCGGTGATATCACAATCTTATTACAGTACAGGTGATATAAGAGGAGCGGTGATATCACATCTTATTACAGTACAGGAGATATAAGAGGAGCGGTGATATCACATCTTATTACAGTACAGGTGATATAAGAGGAGCGGTGATATCACATCTTATTACAATACAGGTGATATAAGAGGAGCGGTGATATCACATCTTATTACAGTACAGGTGATATAAGAGGAGCGGTGATATCACATCTTATTACAGTACAGGTGATATAAGAGGAGCGGTGATATCACATCTTATTACAGTACAGGGGATATAAGAGGAGCGGTGATATCACATCTTATTACAGTACAGGGTGATAAGAGGAGCGGTGATATCACATCTTATTACAGTACAGGGGATATAAGAGGAGAGGTGATATCACATCTTATTACAGTACAGGGGATATAAGAGGAGAGGTGATATCACATCTTATTACAGTACAGGGTGATAAGAGGAGCGGTGATATCACATCTTATTACAGTACAGGAGATATAAGAGGAGCGGTGATATCACATCTTATTACAGTACAGGAGATATAAGAGGAGCGGTGATATCACATCTTATTACAGTACAGGAGATATAATAGGAGCGGTGATATCACATCTTATTACAGTACAGGAGATATAAGAGGAGCGGTGATATCACATCTTATTACAGTACAGGAGATATAAGAGGAGCGGTGATATCACATCTTTTTACAGTACAGGAGATATAAGAGGAGCGGTGATATCACATCTTATTACAGTACAGGAGATATAAGAGGAGCGGAGATATCACATCTTTTTACAGTACAGGAGATATAATAGGAGCGGTGATATCACATCTTATTACAGTACAGGGGATATAAGAGGAGCGGTGATATCACATCTTATTACAGTACAGGAGATAGAAGAGGAGCGGGTGATATCACATCTTATTACAGTACAGGAGATATAGGAGGAGCGGTGATATCACATCTTATTACAGTACAGGAGATATAAGAGGAGCGGTGATATCACATCTTTTTACAGTACAGGAGATATAATAGGAGCGGTGATATCACATCTTATTACAGTACAGGGGGATATAAGAGGAGCGGTGATATCACATCTTATTACAGTACAGGAGATAGAAGAGGAGCGGTGATATCACATCTTATTACAGTACAGGAGATATAAGAGGAGCGGTGATATCACATCTTTTTACAGTACAGGGTGATATAAGAGGAGCGGTGATATCACATCTTATTACAGTACAGGAGATATAATAGGAGCGGTGATATCACATCTTATTACAGTACAGGAGATATAAGAGGAGCGGTGATATCACATCTTATTACAGTACAGGAGATATAAGAGGAGCGGTGATATCACATCTTATTACAGTACAGGTGATATAAGAGGAGCGGTGATATCACATCTTATTACAGTACAGGAGATATAAGAGGAGCGGAGATATCACATCTTATTACAGTACAGGTGATATAAGAGGAGCGATGATATCACATCTTTTTACAGTACAGGAGATATAATAGGAGCGGTGATATCACATCTTATTACAGTACAGGAGATATAATAGGAGCGGTGATATCACATCTTATTACAGTACAGGAGATATAAGAGGAGCGGTGATATCACATCTTATTACAGTACAGGAGATATAAGAGGAGCGGTGATATCACATCTTATTACAGTACAGGAGATATAATAGGAGCGGTGATATCACATCTTTTTACAGTACAGGGTGATATAAGAGGAGCGGTGATATCACATCTTATTACAGTACAGGAGATATAATAGGAGCGGTGATATCACATCTTATTACAGTACAGGAGATATAAGAGGAGCTGTGATATCACATCTTATTACAGTACAGGAGATATAAGAGGAGCTGTGATATCACATCTTATTACAGTACAGGTGATATAAGAGGAGCGGTGATATCACATCTTATTACAGTACAGGAGATATAAGAGGAGCGGTGACATCACATCTTATTACAGTACAGGTGATATAAGAGGAGCGGTGATATCACATCTTATTACAGTACAGGTGATATAAGAGGAGCGGTGATATCACATCTTATTACAGTACAGGAGATATAAGAGGAGCGGTGATATCACATCTTATTACAGTACAGGTGATATAAGAGGAGCGGTGATATCACATCTTATTACAGTACAGGTGATATAAGAGGAGCGGTGATATCACATCTTATTACAGTACAGGGGATATAAGAGGAGCGGTGATATCACATCTTATTACAGTACAGGAGATATAAGAGAAGTGGTGATATCACATCTTATTACAGTACAGGGTGATATAAGAGGAGCGGTGATATCACATCTTATTACAGTACAGGAGATATAAGAGGAGCGGTGATATCACATCTTATTACAGTACAGGTGATATAAGAGGAGCGATGATATCACATCTTTTTACAGTACAGGAGATATAATAGGAGCGGTGATATCACATCTTATTACAGTACAGGAGATATAATAGGAGCGGTGATATCACATCTTATTACAGTACAGGAGATATAAGAGGAGCGGTGATATCACATCTTATTACAGTACAGGAGATATAATAGGAGCGGTGATATCACATCTTATTACAGTACAGGAGATATAAGAGGAGCGGTGATATCACATCTTTTTACAGTACAGGGTGATATAAGAGGAGCGGTGATATCACATCTTATTACAGTACAGGAGATATAATAGGAGCGGTGATATCACATCTTATTACAGTACAGGGAGATATAAGAGGAGCGGTGATATCACATCTTATTACAGTACAGGAGATATAAGAGGAGCGGTGATATCACATCTTATTACAGTACAGGTGATATAAGAGGAGCGGTGATATCACATCTTATTACAGTACAGGAGATATAAGAGGAGCGGTGATATCACATCTTATTACAGTACAGGTGATATAAGAGGAGCGGTGATATCACATCTTATTACAGTACAGGTGATATAAGAGGAGCGGTGATATCACATCTTATTACAGTACAGGGGATATAAGAGGAGCGGTGATATCACATCTTATTACAGTACAGGTTGATATAAGAGGAGCGGTGATATCACATCTTATTACAGTACAGGAGATATAAGAGGAGCGGTGATATCACATCTTATTACAGTACAAGTGATATAAAAGGAGCGGTGATATCACATCTTATTACAGTACAGGTGATATAAGAGGAGAAGTGATATCACATCTTATTACAGTACAGGAGATATAAGAGGAGCGGTGATATCACATCTTATTACAGTACAGGGTGATAAGAGGAGCGGTGATATCACATCTTATTACAGTACAGGGGGATATAAGAGGAGCGGTGATATCACATCTTATTACAGTACAGGTGATATAAGAGGAGCGGTGATATCACATCTTATTACAGTACAGGGGATATAAGAGGAGCGGTGATATCACATCTTATTACAGTACAGGGGATATAAGAGGAGAGGTGATATCACATCTTATTACAGTACAGGGTGATAAGAGGAGCGGTGATATCACATCTTATTACAGTACAGGAGATATAAGAGGAGCGGTGATATCACATCTTATTACAGTACAGGAGATATAAGAGGAGCGGTGATATCACATCTTATTACAGTACAGGAGATATAATAGGAGCGGTGATATCACATCTTATTACAGTACAGGAGATATAAGAGGAGCGGTGATATAACATCTTATTACAGTACAGGAGATATAAGAGGAGCGGTGATATCACATCTTATTACAGTACAGGAGATATAAGAGGAGCGGTGATATCATATCTTATTACAGTACAGGAGATATAAGAGGAGCTGTGATATCACATCTTATTACAGTACAGGAGATATAAGAGGAGCGGTGATATCTCATCTTATTACAGTACAGGGTGATATAAGAGGAGCGGTGATATCACATCTTATTACAGTACAGGGGATATAAGAGGAGCGGTGATATCACATCTTATTACAGTACAGGAGATATAAGAGAAGCGGTGATATCACATCTTATTACAGTACAGGAGATATAAGAGGAGCGGTGATATCACATCTTATTACAGTACAGGTGATATAAGAGGAGCGGTGATATCACATCTTATTACAGTACAGGAGATATAAGAGGAGCGGTGATATCACATATTACAGTACAGGAGATATAAGAGGAGCGGTGATATCACATCTTATTACAGTACAGGTGATATAAGAGGAGCGGTGATATCACATCTTATTACAGTACAGGTGATATAAGAGGAGCGGTGATATCACATCTTATTACAGTACAGGAGATATAAGAGGAGCGGTGATATCACATCTTATTACAGTACAGGAGATATAAGAGGAGCGGTGATATCACATCTTATTACAGTACAGGAGATATAAGAGAAGCGGTGATATCACATCTTTTTACAGTACAGGAGATATAAGAGGAGCGGTGATATCACATCTTATTACAGTACAGGGTGATATAAGAGGAGCGGTGATATCACATCTTATTACAGTACAGGAGATATAAGAGGAGCGGTGATATCACATCTTATTACAGTACAGGAGATATAAGAGGAGCGGTGATATCACATCTTATTACAGTACAGGTGATATAAGAGGAGCGGTGATATCACATCTTATTACAGTACAGGTGATATAAGAGGAGCGGTGATATCACATCTTATTACAGTACAGGAGATATAAGAGGAGCGGTGATATCACATCTTATTACAGTACAGGTGATATAAGAGGAGCGGTGATATCACATCTTATTACAATACAGGTGATATAAGAGGAGCGGTGATATCACATCTTATTACAGTACAGGTGATATAAGAGGAGCGGTGATATCACATCTTATTACAGTACAGGTGATATAAGAGGAGCGGTGATATCACATCTTATTACAGTACAGGGGATATAAGAGGAGCGGTGATATCACATCTTATTACAGTACAGGGTGATAAGAGGAGCGGTGATATCACATCTTATTACAGTACAGGGGATATAAGAGGAGAGGTGATATCACATCTTATTACAGTACAGGGGATATAAGAGGAGAGGTGATATCACATCTTATTACAGTACAGGGTGATAAGAGGAGCGGTGATATCACATCTTATTACAGTACAGGAGATATAAGAGGAGCGGTGATATCACATCTTATTACAGTACAGGAGATATAAGAGGAGCGGTGATATCACATCTTATTACAGTACAGGAGATATAATAGGAGCGGTGATATCACATCTTATTACAGTACAGGAGATATAAGAGGAGCGGTGATATCACATCTTATTACAGTACAGGAGATATAAGAGGAGCGGTGATATCACATCTTTTTACAGTACAGGAGATATAAGAGGAGCGGTGATATCACATCTTATTACAGTACAGGAGATATAAGAGGAGCGGAGATATCACATCTTTTTACAGTACAGGAGATATAATAGGAGCGGTGATATCACATCTTATTACAGTACAGGGGGATATAAGAGGAGCGGTGATATCACATCTTATTACAGTACAGGAGATAGAAGAGGAGCGGTGATATCACATCTTATTACAGTACAGGAGATATAAGAGGAGCGGTGATATCACATCTTATTACAGTACAGGAGATATAAGAGGAGCGGTGATATCACATCTTTTTACAGTACAGGAGATATAATAGGAGCGGTGATATCACATCTTATTACAGTACAGGGGGATATAAGAGGAGCGGTGATATCACATCTTATTACAGTACAGGAGATAGAAGAGGAGCGGTGATATCACATCTTATTACAGTACAGGAGATATAAGAGGAGCGGTGATATCACATCTTTTTACAGTACAGGGTGATATAAGAGGAGCGGTGATATCACATCTTATTACAGTACAGGAGATATAATAGGAGCGGTGATATCACATCTTATTACAGTACAGGGAGATATAAGAGGAGCGGTGATATCAAATCTTATTACAGTACAGGAGATATAAGAGGAGCGGTGATATCACATCTTATTACAGTACAGGTGATATAAGAGGAGCGGTGATATCACATCTTATTACAGTACAGGAGATATAAGAGGAGCGGAGATATCACATCTTATTACAGTACAGGTGATATAAGAGGAGCGATGATATCACATCTTTTTACAGTACAGGAGATATAATAGGAGCGGTGATATCACATCTTATTACAGTACAGGAGATATAATAGGAGCGGTGATATCACATCTTATTACAGTACAGGAGATATAAGAGGAGCGGTGATATCACATCTTATTACAGTACAGGAGATATAAGAGGAGCGGTGATATCACATCTTATTACAGTACAGGAGATATAATAGGAGCGGTGATATCACATCTTTTTACAGTACAGGGTGATATAAGAGGAGCGGTGATATCACATCTTATTACAGTACAGGAGATATAATAGGAGCGGTGATATCACATCTTATTACAGTACAGGAGATATAAGAGGAGCTGTGATATCACATCTTATTACAGTACAGGAGATATAAGAGGAGCTGTGATATCACATCTTATTACAGTACAGGTGATATAAGAGGAGCGGTGATATCACATCTTATTACAGTACAGGAGATATAAGAGGAGCGGTGATATCACATCTTATTACAGTACAGGTGATATAAGAGGAGCGGTGATATCACATCTTATTACAGTACAGGTGATATAAGAGGAGCGGTGATATCACATCTTATTACAGTACAGGAGATATAAGAGGAGCGGTGATATCACATCTTATTACAGTACAGGTGATATAAGAGGAGCGGTGATATCACATCTTATTACAGTACAGGTGATATAAGAGGAGCGGTGATATCACATCTTATTACAGTACAGGGGATATAAGAGGAGCGGTGATATCACATCTTATTACAGTACAGGAGATATAAGAGAAGTGGTGATATCACATCTTATTACAGTACAGGGTGATATAAGAGGAGCGGTGATATCACATCTTATTACAGTACAGGTGATATAAGAGGAGCGATGATATCACATCTTTTTACAGTACAGGAGATATAATAGGAGCGGTGATATCACATCTTATTACAGTACAGGAGATATAATAGGAGCGGTGATATCACATCTTATTACAGTACAGGAGATATAAGAGGAGCGGTGATATCACATCTTATTACAGTACAGGAGATATAATAGGAGCGGTGATATCACATCTTATTACAGTACAGGAGATATAAGAGGAGCGGTGATATCACATCTTTTTACAGTACAGGGTGATATAAGAGGAGCGGTGATATCACATCTTATTACAGTACAGGAGATATAATAGGAGCGGTGATATCACATCTTATTACAGTACAGGGAGATATAAGAGGAGCGGTGATATCACATCTTATTACAGTACAGGAGATATAAGAGGAGCGGTGATATCACATCTTATTACAGTACAGGTGATATAAGAGGAGCGGTGATATCACATCTTATTACAGTACAGGAGATATAAGAGGAGCGGTGATATCACATCTTATTACAGTACAGGTGATATAAGAGGAGCGGTGATATCACATCTTATTACAGTACAGGTGATATAAGAGGAGCGGTGATATCACATCTTATTACAGTACAGGGGATATAAGAGGAGCGGTGATATCACATCTTATTACAGTACAGGAGATATAAGAGAAGTGGTGATATCACATCTTATTACAGTACAGGGTGATATAAGAGAAGTGGTGATATCACATCTTATTACAGTACAGGGTGATATAAGAGGAGCGGTGATATCACATCTTATTACAGTACAGGAGATATAAGAGGAGCGGTGATATCACATCTTATTACAGTACAGGAGAT
This sequence comes from Phyllobates terribilis, assembly GCF_046119375.1. NCBI lineage: Eukaryota > Metazoa > Chordata > Amphibia > Anura > Dendrobatidae > Phyllobates > Phyllobates terribilis. Next base: position 40,921 of record NW_027368334.1, on the reverse strand, counting down.
ATAAGAGGAGCGGTGATATCACATCTTATTACAGTACAGGTGATATAAGAGGAGCGGTGATATCACATCTTATTACAGTACAGGAGATATAAGAGGAGCGGTGATATCACATCTTATTACAGTACAGGTGATATAAGAGGAGCGGTGAAATCACATCTTATTACAGTACAGGTGATATAAGAGGAGCGGTGATATCACATCTTATTACAGTACAGGTGATATAAGAGGAGCGGTGATATCACATCTTATTACAGTACAGGTGATATAAGAGGAGCGGTGATATCACATCTTATTACAGTACAGGGTGATATAAGAGGAGCGGTGATATCACATCTTATTACAGTACAGGAGATATAAGAGGAGCTGTGATATCACATCTTATTACAGTACAGGAGATATAAGAGGAGCGGTGATATCACATCTTATTACAGTACAGGGGATATAAGAGGAGCGGTGATATCACATCTTATTACAGTACAGGGATATAAGAGAAGAGGTGATATCACATCTTATTACAGTACAGGTGATATAAGAGGAGCGGTGATATCACATCTTATTACAGTACAGGAGATATAAGAGGAGCGGTGATATCACATCTTATTACAGTACAGGTGATATAAGAGGAGCGATGATATCACATCTTATTACAGTACAGGGTGATATAAGAGGAGCGGTGATATCACATCTTATTACAGTACAGGGTGATATAAGAGGAGCGGTGATATCACATCTTATTACAGTACAGGGTGATATAAGAGGAGCGGTGATATCACATCTTATTACAGTACAGGTGATATAAGAGGAGCGGTGATATCACATCTTATTACAGTACAGGAGATATAAGAGGAGAGGTGATATCACATCTTACTACAGTACAGGTGATATAAGAGGAGCGGTGATATCACATCTTATTACAGTACAGGTGATATAAGAGGAGAGGTGATATCACATCTTACTACAGTACAGGTGATATAAGAGGAGCGGTGATATCACATCTTATTACAGTACAGGTGATATAAGAGGAGCGGTGATATCACATCTTATTACAGTACAGGGAGATATAAGAGGAGCGGTGATATCACATCTTATTACAGTACAGGTGATATAAGAGGAGCGGTGATATCACATCTTATTACAGTACAGGAGATATAAGAGGAGCGGTGATATCACATCTTATTACAGTACAGGGTGATAGGAGCGGTGATATCACATCTTATTACAGTACAGGAGATATAAGAGGAGCGGTGATATCACATCTTATTACAGTACAGGTGATATAAGAGGAGCGGTGATATCACATCTTATTACAGTACAGGTGATATAAGAGGAGCGGTGATATCACATCTTATTACAGTACAGGAGATATAAGAGGAGCGGTGATATCACATCTTATTACAGTACAGGTGATATAAGAGGAGTGGTGATATCACATCTTATTACAGTACAGGTGATATAAGAGGAGCGGTGATATCACATCTTATTACAGTACAGGTGATATAAGAGGAGCGGTGATATCACATCTTATTACAGTACAGGGGATATAAGAGGAGCGGTGATATCACATCTTATTACAGTACAGGGTGATAAGAGGAGCGGTGATATCACATCTTATTACAGTACAGGGGATATAAGAGGAGAGGTGATATCACATCTTATTACAGTACAGGGGATATAAGAGGAGAGGTGATATCACATCTTATTACAGTACAGGGTGATAAGAGGAGCGGTGATATCACATCTTATTACAGTACAGGAGATATAAGAGGAGCGGTGATATCACATCTTATTACAGTACAGGAGATATAAGAGGAGCGGTGATATCACATCTTATTACAGTACAGGAGATATAAGAGGATCGGTGATATCACATCTTATTACAGTACAGGAGATATAAGAGGAGCGGTGATATCACATCTTATTACAGTACAGGAGATATAAGAGGAGCGGTGATATCACATCTTTTTACAGTACAGGAGATATAATAGGAGCGGTGATATCACATCTTATTACAGTACAGGAGATAGAAGAGGAGCGGTGATATCACATCTTATTACAGTACAGGAGATAGAAGAGGAGCGGTGATATCACATCTTATTACAGTACAGGAGATAGAAGAGGAGCGGTGATATCACATCTTATTACAGTACAGGAGATATAAGAGGAGCGGTGATATCACATCTTATTACAGTACAGGAGATATAAGAGGAGCGGTGATATCACATCTTATTACAGCACAGGAGATATAATAGGAGCGGTGATATCACATCTTATTACAGTACAGGTGATATAAGAGGAGCGATGATATCACATCTTTTTACAGTACAGGAGATATAATAGGAGCGGTGATATCACATCTTATTACAGTACAGGAGATATAATAGGAGCGGTGATATCACATCTTATTACAGTACAGGAGATATAAGAGGAGCGGTGATATCACATCTTATTACAGTACAGGAGATATAATAGGAGCGGTGATATCACATCTTATTACAGTACAGGAGATATAATAGGAGCGGTGATATCACATCTTATTACAGTACAGGAGATATAAGAGGAGCGGTGATATCACATCTTATTACAGTACAGGAGATATAATAGGAGCGGTGATATCACATCTTATTACAGTACAGGAGATATAAGAGGAGCGGTGATATCACATCTTATTACAGTACAGGAGATATAAGAGGAGCGGTGATATCACATCTTTTTACAGTACAGGGTGATATAAGAGGAGCGGTGATATCACATCTTATTACAGTACAGGAGATATAATAGGAGCTGTGATATCACATCTTATTACAGTACAGGAGATATAAGAGGAGCGGTGATATCACATCTTATTACAGTACAGGTGATATAAGAGGAGCGGTGATATCACATCTTATTACAGTACAGGTGATATAAGAGGAGCGGTGATATCACATCTTATTACAGTACAGGGGATATAAGAGGAGCGGTGATATCACATCTTATTACAGTACAGGAGATATAAGAGAAGTGGTGATATCACATCTTATTACAGTACAGGGTGATATAAGAGGAGCGGTGATATCACATCTTATTACAGTACAGGAGATATAAGAGGAGCGGTGATATCACATCTTATTACAGTACAGGAGATATAAGAGGAGCGGTGATATCACATCTTATTACAGTACAGGTGATATAAGAGGAGCGGTGATATCACATCTTATTACAGTACAGGAGATATAAGAGGAGCGGTGATATCACATCTTATTACAGTACAGGTGATATAAGAGGAGCGGTGAAATCACATCTTATTACAGTACAGGTGATATAAGAGGAGCGGTGATATCACATCTTATTACAGTACAGGTGATATAAGAGGAGCGGTGATATCACATCTTATTACAGTACAGGTGATATAAGAGGAGCGGTGATATCACATCTTATTACAGTACAGGAGATATAAGAGGAGCTGTGATATCACATCTTATTACAGTACAGGAGATATAAGAGGAGCGGTGATATCACATCTTATTACAGTACAGGGGGATATAAGAGGAGCGGTGATATCACATCTTATTACAGTACAGGGGATATAAGAGAAGAGGTGATATCACATCTTATTACAGTACAGGTGATATAAGAGGAGCGGTGATATCACATCTTATTACAGTACAGGAGATATAAGAGGAGCGGTGATATCACATCTTATTACAGTACAGGTGATATAAGAGGAGCGGTGATATCACATCTTATTACAGTACAGGAGATATAAGAGGAGCGGTGATATCACATCTTATTACAGTACAGGAGATATAAGAGGAGCGGTGATATCACATCTTATTACAGTACAGGTGATATAAGAGGAGCGATGATATCACATCTTATTACAGTACAGGGTGATATAAGAGGAGCGGTGATATCACATCTTATTACAGTACAGGGTGATATAAGAGGAGCGGTGATATCACATCTTATTACAGTACAGGGTGATATAAGAGGAGCGGTGATATCACATCTTATTACAGTACAGGTGATATAAGAGGAGCGGTGATATCACATCTTATTACAGTACAGGAGATATAAGAGGAGAGGTGATATCACATCTTACTACAGTACAGGTGATATAAAAGGAGCGGTGATATCACATCTTATTACAGTACAGGTGATATAAGAGGAGAGGTGATATCACATCTTACTACAGTACAGGTGATATAAGAGGAGCGGTGATATCACATCTTATTACAGTACAGGTGATATAAGAGGAGCGGTGATATCACATCTTATTACAGTACAGGGAGATATAAGAGGAGCGGTGATATCACATCTTATTACAGTACAGGTGATATAAGAGGAGCGGTGATATCACATCTTATTACAGTACAGGAGATATAAGAGGAGCGGTGATATCACATCTTATTACAGTACAGGGTGATAGGAGCGGTGATATCACATCTTATTACAGTACAGGGGGATATAAGAGGAGCGGTGATATCACATCTTATTACAGTACAGGTGATATAAGAGGAGCGGTGATATCACATCTTATTACAGTACAGGTGATATAAGAGGAGCGGTGATATCACATCTTATTACAGTACAGGGGATATAAGAGGAGCGGTGATATCACATCTTATTACAGTACAGGGGATATAAGAGGAGAGGTGATATCACATCTTATTACAGTACAGGGTGATAAGAGGAGCGGTGATATCACATCTTATTACAGTACAGGTGATATAAGAGGAGCGGTGATATCACATCTTATTACAGTACAGGAGATATAAGAGGAGCGGTGATATCACATCTTATTACAGTACAGGTGATATAAGAGGAGCGGTGATATCACATCTTATTACAGTACAGGTGATATAAGAGGAGCGGTGATATCACATCTTATTACAGTACAGGTGATATAAGAGGAGCGGTGATATTACATCTTATTACAGTACAGGAGATAGAAGAGAAGCGGTGATATCACATCTTATTACAGTACAGGTGATATAAGAGGAGCGGTGATATCACATCTTATTACAGTACAGGGTGATAAGAGGAGCGGTGATATCACATCTTATTACAGTACAGGGGATATAAGAGGAGCGGTGATATCACATCTTATTACAGTACAGGGGATATAAGAGGAGAGGTGATATCACATCTTATTACAGTACAGGGTGATAAGAGGAGCGGTGATATCACATCTTATTATATTACAGGAGATATAAGAGGAGCGGTGATATCACATCTTATTACAGTACAGGAGATATAAGAGGAGCGGTGATATCACATCTTATTACAGTACAGGGAGATATAAGAGGAGCGGTGATATCACATCTTATTACAGTACAGGAGATATAAGAGGAGCGGTGATATCACATCTTATTACAGTACAAGTGATATAAAAGGAGCGGTGATATCACATCTTATTACAGTACAGGGAGATATAAGAGGAGCGGTGATATCACATCTTATTACAGTACAGGAGATACAAGAGGAGCGGTGATATCACATCTTATTACAGTACAGGTGATATAAGAGGAGCGGTGATATCACATCTTATTACAGTACAGGTGATATAAGAGGAGCGGTGATATCACATCTTATTACAGTACAGGTGATATAAGAGGAGCGGTGATATCACATCTTATTACAGTACAGGAGATATAAGAGGAGCGGTGATATCACATCTTATTACAGTACAGGGGGATATAAGAGGAGCGGTGATATCACATCTTATTACAGTACAGGAGATATAAGAGGAGGGGTGATATCACATCTTATTACAGTACAGGGAGATATAAGAGGAGCGGTGATATCACATCATATTACAGTACAGGTGATATAAGAGGAGCGGTGATATCACATCTTATTACAGTACAGGTGATATAAGAGGAGCGGTGAAATCACATCTTATTACAGTACAGGGAGATATAAGAGGAGCGGTGATATCACATCATATTACAGTACAGGTGATATAAGAGGAGCGGTGATATCACATCTTATTACAGTACAGGTGATATAAGAGGAGCGGTGATATCACATCTTATTACAGTACAGGGAGATATAAGAGGAGCAGTGATATCACATCTTATTACAGTACAGGGGATATAAGAGGAGCGGTGATATCACATCTTATTACAGTACAGGTGATATAAGAGGAGCGGTGAAATCACATCTTATTACAGTACAGGTGATATAAGAGGAGCGGTGATATCACATCTTATTACAGTACAGGTGATATAAGAGGAGCGGTGATATCACATCTTTTTACAGTACAGGTGATATAAGAGGAGCGGTGATATCACATCTTATTACAGTACAGGAGATATAAGAGGAGCGGTGATATCACATCTTATTACAGTACAGGAGATATAAGAGGAGCGGTGATATCACATCTTATTACAGTACAGGAGATATAAGAGGAGCGGTGATATCACATCTTATTACAGTACAGGAGATATAAGAGGAGCGGAGATATCACATCTTATTACAGTACAGGTGATATAAGAGGAGCGGTGATATCACATCTTATTACAGTACAGGGTGATATAAGAGGAGCGGTGATATCACATCTTATTACAGTACATTTGATATAAGAGGAGCGGTGATATCACATCTTATTACAGTACAGGAGATATAAGAGGAGCGGTGATATCACATCTTATTACAGTACAGGGGGATATAAGAGGAGCGGTGATATCACATCTTATTACAGTACAGGAGATATAAGAGGAGGGGTGATATCACATCTTATTACAGTACAGGAGATATAAGAGGAGGGGTGATATCACATCTTATTACAGTACAGGTGATATAAGAGGAGCGGTGATATCACATCTTATTACAGTACAGGAGATATAAGAGGAGCGGTGATATCACATCTTATTACAGTACAGGAGATATAAGAGGAGCGGTGATATCACATCTTATTACAGTACAGGTGATATAAGAGGAGCGGTGATATCACATCTTATTACAGTACAGGAGATATAAGAGGAGCGGTGATATCACATCTTATTACAGTACAGGGAGATATAAAAGGAGCGGTGATATCACATCTTATTACAGTACAGGTGATATAAGAGGAGCGGTGATATCACATCTTATTACAGTACAGGGTGATATAAGAGGAGCAGTGATATCACATCTTATTACAGTACAGGTGATATAAGAGGAGCGGTGATATCACATCTTATTACAGTACAGGAGATATAAGAGGAGCGGTGATATCACATCTTATTACAGTACAGGTGATATAAGAGGAGCGGTGATATCACATCTTATTACAGTACAGGTGATATAAGAGGAGCGGTGATATCACATCATATTACAGTACAGGTGATATAAGAGGAGCGGTGATATCACATCTTTTTACAGTACAGGAGATATAAGAGGAGCGGTGATATCACATCTTATTACAGTACAGGAGATATAATAGGAGCGGTGATATCACATCTTTTTACAGTACAGGAGATATAAGAGGAGCGGTGATATCACATCTTATTACAGTACAGGAGATATAAGAGGAAGGGTGATATCACATCTTATTACAGTACAGGAGATATAAGAGGAGCGGTGATATCACATCTTATTACAGTACAGGTGATATAAGAGGAGCGGTGATATCACATCTTATTACAGTACAGGAGATATAAGAGGAGCGGTGATATCACATCTTATTACAGTACAGGAGATATAAGAGGAGCGGTGATATCACATCTTATTACAGTACAGGTGATATAAGAGGAGCGGTGATATCACATCTTATTACAGTACAGGAGATATAAGAGGAGCGGTGATATCACATCTTATTACAGTACAGGGAGATATAAGAGGAGCGGTGATATCACATCTTATTACAGTACAGGTGATATAAGAGGAGCGGTGATATCACATCTTATTACAGTACAGGGTGATATAAGAGGAGCAGTGATATCACATCTTATTACAGTACAGGTGATATAAGAGGAGCGGTGATATCACATCTTATTACAGTACAGGAGATATAAGAGGAGAGGTGATATCACATCTTATTACAGTACAGGGTGATAAGAGGAGCGGTGATATCACATCTTATTATATTACAGGAGATATAAGAGGAGCGGTGATATCACATCTTATTACAGTACAGGAGATATAAGAGGAGCGGTGATATCACATCTTATTACAGTACAGGGAGATATAAGAGGAGCGGTGATATCACATCTTATTACAGTACAGGAGATATAAGAGGAGCGGTGATATCACATCTTATTACAGTACAAGTGATATAAAAGGAGCGGTGATATCACATCTTATTACAGTACAGGGAGATATAAGAGGAGCGGTGATATCACATCTTATTACAGTACAGGAGATACAAGAGGAGCGGTGATATCACATCTTATTACAGTACAGGTGATATAAGAGGAGCGGTGATATCACATCTTATTACAGTACAGGTGATATAAGAGGAGCGGTGATATCACATCTTATTACAGTACAGGTGATATAAGAGGAGCGGTGATATCACATCTTATTACAGTACAGGAGATATAAGAGGAGCGGTGATATCACATCTTATTACAGTACAGGGGGATATAAGAGGAGCGGTGATATCACATCTTATTACAGTACAGGAGATATAAGAGGAGGGGTGATATCACATCTTATTACAGTACAGGGAGATATAAGAGGAGCGGTGATATCACATCATATTACAGTACAGGTGATATAAGAGGAGCGGTGATATCACATCTTATTACAGTACAGGTGATATAAGAGGAGCGGTGAAATCACATCTTATTACAGTACAGGGAGATATAAGAGGAGCGGTGATATCACATCATATTACAGTACAGGTGATATAAGAGGAGCGGTGATATCACATCTTATTACAGTACAGGTGATATAAGAGGAGCGGTGATATCACATCTTATTACAGTACAGGGAGATATAAGAGGAGCAGTGATATCACATCTTATTACAGTACAGGGGATATAAGAGGAGCGGTGATATCACATCTTATTACAGTACAGGTGATATAAGAGGAGCGGTGAAATCACATCTTATTACAGTACAGGTGATATAAGAGGAGCGGTGATATCACATCTTATTACAGTACAGGTGATATAAGAGGAGCGGTGATATCACATCTTATTACAGTACAGGAGATATAAGAGGAGCGGTGATATCACATCTTATTACAGTACAGGGGGATATAAGAGGAGCGGTGATATCACATCTTATTACAGTACAGGTGATATAAGAGGAGCGGTGATATCACATCTTATTACAGTACAGGAGATATAAGAGGAGAGGTGATATCACATCTTATTACAGTACAGGGTGATAAGAGGAGCGGTGATATCACATCTTATTATATTACAGGAGATATAAGAGGAGCGGTGATATCACATCTTATTACAGTACAGGAGATATAAGAGGAGCGGTGATATCACATCTTATTACAGTACAGGGAGATATAAGAGGAGCGGTGATATCACATCTTATTACAGTACAGGAGATATAAGAGGAGCGGTGATATCACATCTTATTACAGTACAAGTGATATAAAAGGAGCGGTGATATCACATCTTATTACAGTACAGGGAGATATAAGAGGAGCGGTGATATCACATCTTATTACAGTACAGGAGATACAAGAGGAGCGGTGATATCACATCTTATTACAGTACAGGTGATATAAGAGGAGCGGTGATATCACATCTTATTACAGTACAGGTGATATAAGAGGAGCGGTGATATCACATCTTATTACAGTACAGGTGATATAAGAGGAGCGGTGATATCACATCTTATTACAGTACAGGAGATATAAGAGGAGCGGTGATATCACATCTTATTACAGTACAGGGGGATATAAGAGGAGCGGTGATATCACATCTTATTACAGTACAGGAGATATAAGAGGAGGGGTGATATCACATCTTATTACAGTACAGGGAGATATAAGAGGAGCGGTGATATCACATCATATTACAGTACAGGTGATATAAGAGGAGCGGTGATATCACATCTTACTACAGTACAGGTGATATAAGAGGAGCGGTGAAATCACATCTTATTACAGTACAGGGAGATATAAGAGGAGCGGTGATATCACATCATATTACAGTACAGGTGATATAAGAGGAGCGGTGATATCACATCTCATTACAGTACAGGTGATATAAGAGGAGCGGTGATATCACATCTTATTACAGTACAGGGAGATATAAGAGGAGCAGTGATATCACATCTTATTACAGTACAGGGGATATAAGAGGAGCGGTGATATCACATCTTATTACAGTACAGGTGATATAAGAGGAGCGGTGAAATCACATCTTATTACAGTACAGGTGATATAAGAGGAGCGGTGATATCACATCTTATTACAGTACAGGTGATATAAGAGGAGCGGTGATATCACATCTTATTACAGTACAGGAGATATAAGAGGAGCGGTGATATCACATCTTATTACAGTACAGGGGGATATAAGAGGAGCGGTGATATCACATCTTATTACAGTACAGGAGATATAAGAGGAGGGGTGATATCACATCTTATTACAGTACAGGAGATATAAGAGGAGGGGTGATATCACATCTTATTACAGTACAGGTGATATAAGAGGAGCGGTGATATCACATCTTATTACAGTACAGGAGATATAAGAGGAGCGGTGATATCACATCTTATTACAGTACAGGAGATATAAGAGGAGCGGTGATATCACATCTTATTACAGTACAGGTGATATAAGAGGAGCGGTGATATCACATCTTATTACAGTACAGGAGATATAAGAGGAGCGGTGATATCACATCTTATTACAGTACAGGGAGATATAAAAGGAGCGGTGATATCACATCTTATTACAGTACAGGTGATATAAGAGGAGCGGTGATATCACATCTTATTACAGTACAGGGTGATATAAGAGGAGCAGTGATATCACATCTTATTACAGTACAGGTGATATAAGAGGAGCGGTGATATCACATCTTATTACAGTACAGGAGATATAAGAGGAGCGGTGATATCACATCTTATTACAGTACAGGTGATATAAGAGGAGCGGTGATATCACATCTTATTACAGTACAGGTGATATAAGAGGAGCGGTGATATCACATCATATTACAGTACAGGTGATATAAGAGGAGCGGTGATATCACATCTTTTTACAGTACAGGAGATATAAGAGGAGCGGTGATATCACATCTTATTACAGTACAGGAGATATAATAGGAGCGGTGATATCACATCTTTTTACAGTACAGGAGATATAAGAGGAGCGGTGATATCACATCTTATTACAGTACAGGAGATATAAGAGGAGGGGTGATATCACATCTTATTACAGTACAGGAGATATAAGAGGAGCGGTGATATCACATCTTATTACAGTACAGGTGATATAAGAGGAGCGGTGATATCACATCTTATTACAGTACAGGAGATATAAGAGGAGCGGTGATATCACATCTTATTACAGTACAGGAGATATAAGAGGAGCGGTGATATCACATCTTATTACAGTACAGGTGATATAAGAGGAGCGGTGATATCACATCTTATTACAGTACAGGAGATATAAGAGGAGCGGTGATATCACATCTTATTACAGTACAGGGAGATATAAGAGGAGCGGTGATATCACATCTTATTACAGTACAGGTGATATAAGAGGAGCGGTGATATCACATCTTATTACAGTACAGGGTGATATAAGAGGAGCAGTGATATCACATCTTATTACAGTACAGGTGATATAAGAGGAGCGGTGATATCACATCTTATTACAGTACAGGAGATATAAGAGGAGCGGTGATATCACATCTTATTACAGTACAGGTGATATAAGAGGAGCGGTGATATCACATCTTATTACAGTACAGGAGATATAAGAGGAGCGGTGATATCACATCTTATTACAGTACAGGTGATATAAGAGGAGCGGTGATATCACATCTTTTACAGTACAGGAGATATAAGAGGAGCGGTGATATCACATCTTATTACAGTACAGGAGATATAATAGGAGCGGTGATATCACATCTTATTACAGTACAGGAGATATAAGAGGAGCGGTGATATCACATCTTTTTACAGTACAGGAGATATAAGAGGAGCGGTGATATCACATCTTATTACAGTACAGGAGATATAATAGGAGCGGTGATATCACATCTTATTACAGTACAGGAGATATAAGAGGAGCGGTGATATCACATCTTATTACAGTACAGGAGATATAAGAGGAGCGGTGATATCACATCTTTTTACAGTACAGGGTGATATAAGAGGAGCGGTGATATCACATCTTATTACAGTACAGGAGATATAATAGGAGCGGTGATATCACATCTTATTACAGTACAGGAGATATAAGAGGAGCGGTGATATCACATCTTATTACAGTACAGGAAATATAAGAGGAGCGGTGATATCACATCTTATTACAGTACAGGGTGATATAAGAGGAGCGGTGATATCACATCTTATTACAGTACAGGGGATATAAGAGGAGCGGTGATATCACATCTTATTACAGTACAGGAGATATAAGAGAAGCGGTGATATCACATCTTATTACAGTACAGGGTGATATAAGAGGAGCGGTGATATCACATCTTATTACAGTACAGGAGATATAAGAGGAGCGGTGATATCACATCTTATTACAGTACAGGAGATATAAGAGGAGCGGTGATATCACATCTTATTACAGTACAGGTGATATAAGAGGAGCGGTGATATCACATCTTATTACAGTACAGGAGATATAAGAGGAGCGGTGATATCACATCTTATTACAGTACAGGGGATATAAGAGGAGCGGTGATATCACATCTTATTACAGTACAGGAGATATAAGAGGAGCGGTGATATCACATCTTATTACAGTACAGGTGATATAAGAGGAGCGGTGAAATCACATCTTATTACAGTACAGGTGATATAAGAGGAGCGGTGATATCACATCTTATTACAGTACAGGTAATATAAGAGGAGCGGTGATATCACATCTTATTACAGTACAGGTGATATAAGAGGAGCGGTGATATCACATCTTATTACAGTACAGGTGATATAAGAGGAGCGGTGATATCACATCTTATTACAGTACAGGAGATATAAGAGGAGCGGTGATATCACATCTTATTACAGTACAGGAGATATAAGAGGAGCGGTGATATCACATCTTATTACAGTACAGGAGATATAAGAGGAGCGGTGATATCACATCTTATTACAGTACAGGTGATATAAGAGGAGCGGTGATATCAAATCTTATTACAGTACAGGGTGATATAAGAGGAGCGGTGATATCACATCTTATTACAGTACAGGGTGATATAAGAGGAGCGGTGATATCACATCTTATTACAGTACAGGGTGATATAAGAGGAGCGGTGATATCACATCTTATTACAGTACAGGTGATATAAGAGGAGCGGTGATATCACATCTTATTACAGTACAGGAGATATAAGAGGAGAGGTGATATCACATCTTACTACAGTACAGGTGATATAAGAGGAGCGGTGATATCACATCTTATTACAGTACAGGGAGATATAAGAGGAGCGGTGATATCACATCTTACTACAGTACAGGTGATATAAGAGGAGCGGTGATATCACATCTTATTACAGTACAGGTGATATAAGAGGAGAGGTGATATCACATCTTACTACAGTACAGGTGATATAAGAGGAGCGGTGATATCACATCTTATTACAGTACAGGAGATAGAAGAGGAGCGGTGATATCACATCTTATTACAGTACAGGAGATATAAGAGGAGCGGTGATATCACATCTTATTACAGTACAGGTGATATAAGAGGAGCGGTGATATCACATCTTATTACAGTACAGGAGATATAAGAGGAGCGGTGATATCACATCTTATTACAGTACAGGAGATATAAGAGGAGCGGTGATATCACATCTTATTACAGTACAGGAGATATAAGAGGAGCGGTGATATCACATCTTATTACAGTACAGGAGATATAAGAGGAGCGGTGATATCACATCTTATTACAGTACAGGGGATATAAGAGGAGCGGTGATATCACATCTTATTACAGTACAGGGGATATAAGAGGAGAGGTGATATCACATCTTATTACAGTACAGGGTGATAAGAGGAGCGGTGATATCACATCTTATTACATTACAGGAGATATAAGAGGAGCGGTGATATCACATCTTATTACAGTACAGGAGATATAAGAGGAGCGGTGATATCACATCTTATTACAGTACAGGGAGATATAAGAGGAGCGGTGATATCACATCTTATTACAGTACAGGAGATATAAGAGGAGCGGTAATATCACATCTTATTACAGTACAAGTGATATAAAAGGAGCGGTGATATCACATCTTATTACAGTACAGGGAGATATAAGAGGAGCGGTGATATCACATCTTATTACAGTACAGGAGATATAAGAGGAGCGGTGATATCACATCTTATTACAGTACAGGAGATATAAGAGGAGCGGTGATATCACATCTTATTACAGTACAGGTGATATAAGAGGAGCGGTGATATCACATCTTATTACAGTACAGGTGATATAAGAGGAGCGGTGATATCACATCTTATTACAGTACAGGTGATATAAGAGGAGCGGTGATATCACATCTTATTACAGTACAGGAGATATAAGAGGAGCGGTGATATCACATCTTATTACAGTACAGGAGATATAAGAGGAGGGGTGATATCACATCTTATTACAGTACAGGGAGATAAAAGAGGAGCGGTGATATCACATCATATTACAGTACAGGTGATATAAGAGGAGCGGTGATATCACATCTTATTACAGTACAGGTGATATAAGAGGAGCGGTGATATCACATCTTATTACAGTACAGGAGATATAAGAGGAGCGGTGATATCACATCTTATTATAGTACAGGAGATATAAGAGGAGCGGTGATATCACATCTTATTACAGTACAGGTGATATAAGAGGAGCGGTGATATCACATCTTATTACAGTACAGGAGATATAAGAGGAGCGGTGATATCACATCTTATTACAGTACAGGAGATATAAGAGAAGCGGTGATATCACATCTTATTACAGTACAGGTGATATAAGAGGAGCGGTGATATCATATCTTATTACAGTACAGGAGATATAAGAGGAGCTGTGATATCACATCTTATTACAGTACAGGTGATATAAGAGGAGCGGTGATATCACATCTTATTACAGTACAGGTGATATAAGAGGAGCGATGATATCACATCTTATTACAGTACAGGTGATATAAGAGGAGCGGTGATATCACATCTTATTACAGTACAGGAGATATAAGAGGAGCGGTGATTTCACATCTTATTACAGTACAGGGGGATATAAGAGGAGCGGTGATATCACATCTTATTACAGTACAGGAGATATAAGAGGAGCGGTGATTTCACATCTTATTACAGTACAGGGGGATATAAGAGGAGCGGTGATATCACATCTTATTACAGTACAGGTGATATAATAGGAGCGGTGATATCACATCTTATTACAGTACAGGTGATATAAGAGGAGCGGTGATACCACATCTTATTACAGTACAGGAGATATAAGAGGAGAGGTGATATCACATCTTATTACAGTACAGGTGATATAAGAGGATCGGTGATATCACATCTTATTACAGTACAGGTGATATAAGAGGAGCGGTGATATCACATCTTATTACAGTACAGGTGATATAAGAGGAGCGGTGATATCACATCTTATTACAGTACAGGTGATATAAGAGGAGCGGTGATATCACATCTTATTACAGTACAGGAGATATAAGAGGAGCGGTGATATCACATCTTATTACAGTACAGGAGATATAAGAGGAGCGGTGATATCACATCTTATTACAGTACAGGTGATATAAGAGGAGCGGTGATATCACATCTTATTACAGTACAGGAGATATAAGAGGAGCGGTGATATCACATCTTATTACAGTACAGGAGATATAAGAGAAGCGGTGATATCACATCTTATTACAGTACAGGTGATATAAGAGGAGCGGTGATATCATATCTTATTACAGTACAGGAGATATAAGAGGAGCTGTGATATCACATCTTATTACAGTACAGGAGATATAAGAGGAGCGGTGATATCACATCTTATTACAGTACAGGTGATATAAGAGGAGCGGTGATATCACATCTTATTACAGTACAGGTGATATAAGAGGAGCGATGATATCACATCTTATTACAGTACAGGTGATATAAGAGGAGCGGTGATATCACATCTTATTACAGTACAGGAGATATAAGAGGAGCGGTGATTTCACATCTTATTACAGTACAGGGGGATATAAGAGGAGCGGTGATATCACATCTTATTACAGTACAGGAGATATAAGAGGAGCGGTGATTTCACATCTTATTACAGTACAGGGGGATATAAGAGGAGCGGTGATATCACATCTTATTACAGTACAGGTGATATAATAGGAGCGGTGATATCACATCTTATTACAGTACAGGTGATATAAGAGGAGCGGTGATACCACATCTTATTACAGTACAGGAGATATAAGAGGAGAGGTGATATCACATTTTATTACAGTACAGGTGATATAAGAGGATCGGTGATATCACATCTTATTACAGTACAGGTGATATAAGAGGAGCGGTGATATCACATCTTATTACAGTACAGGGGGATATAAGAGGAGCGGTGATATCACATCTTATTACAGTACAGGTGATATAATAGGAGCGGTGATATCACATCTTATTACAGTACAGGTGATATAAGAGGAGCGGTGATACCACATCTTATTACAGTACAGGAGATATAAGAGGAGAGGTGATATCACATCTTATTACAGTACAGGTGATATAAGAGGATCGGTGATATCACATCTTATTACAGTACAGGAGATATAAGAGGAGCGGTGATATCACATCTTATTATAGTACAGGAGATATAAGAGGAGCGGTGATATCACATCTTATTACAGTACAGGTGATATAAGAGGAGCGGTGATATCACATCTTATTACAGTACAGGAGATATAAGAGGAGCGGTGATATCACATCTTATTACAGTACAGGGAGATATAAGAGGAGCGGTGATATCACATCTTATTACAGTACAGGAGATATAAGGGGAGCGGTGATATCACATCTTATTACAGTACAGGTGATATAAGAGGAGCGGTGATATCACATCTTATTACAGTACAGGAGATATAAGAGGAGCGGTGATATCACATCTTATTACAGTACAGGAGATATAAGAGAAGCGGTGATATCACATCTTATTACAGTACAGGTGATATAAGAGGAGCGGTGATATCATATCTTATTACAGTACAGGAGATATAAGAGGAGCTGTGATATCACATCTTATTACAGTACAGGAGATATAAGAGGAGCGGTGATATCACATCTTATTACAGTACAGGTGATATAAGAGGAGCGGTGATATCACATCTTATTACAGTACAGGTGATATAAGAGGAGCGATGATATCACATCTTATTACAGTACAGGTGATATAAGAGGAGCGGTGATATCACATCTTATTACAGTACAGGAGATATAAGAGGAGCGGTGATTTCACATCTTATTACAGTACAGGGGGATATAAGAGGAGCGGTGATATCACATCTTATTACAGTACAGGAGATATAAGAGGAGCGGTGATTTCACATCTTATTACAGTACAGGGGGATATAAGAGGAGCGGTGATATCACATCTTATTACAGTACAGGTGATATAATAGGAGCGGTGATATCACATCTTATTACAGTACAGGTGATATAAGAGGAGCGGTGATACCACATCTTATTACAGTACAGGAGATATAAGAGGAGAGGTGATATCACATTTTATTACAGTACAGGTGATATAAGAGGATCGGTGATATCACATCTTATTACAGTACAGGTGATATAAGAGGAGCGGTGATATCACATCTTATTACAGTACAGGGGGATATAAGAGGAGCGGTGATATCACATCTTATTACAGTACAGGTGATATAATAGGAGCGGTGATATCACATCTTATTACAGTACAGGTGATATAAGAGGAGCGGTGATACCACATCTTATTACAGTACAGGAGATATAAGAGGAGAGGTGATATCACATCTTATTACAGTACAGGTGATATAAGAGGATCGGTGATATCACATCTTATTACAGTACAGGAGATATAAGAGGAGCGGTGATATCACATCTTATTATAGTACAGGAGATATAAGAGGAGCGGTGATATCACATCTTATTACAGTACAGGTGATATAAGAGGAGCGGTGATATCACATCTTATTACAGTACAGGAGATATAAGAGGAGCGGTGATATCACATCTTATTACAGTACAGGGAGATATAAGAGGAGCGGTGATATCACATCTTATTACAGTACAGGAGATATAAGGGGAGCGGTGATATCACATCTTATTACAGTACAGGAGATATAAGAGGAGCGGTGATATCACATCTTATTACAGTACAGGGAGATATAAGAGGAGCGGTGATATCACATCTTATTACAGTACAGGAGATATAAGGGGAGCGGTGATATCACATCTTATTACAGTACAGGAGATATAAGGGGAGCGGTGATATCACATCTTATTACAGTACAGGTGATATAAGAGGAGCGGTGATATCACATCTTATTACTGTACAGGGAGATTTAAGAGGAGCGGTGATATCACATCTTATTACAGTACAGGTGATATAAGAGGAGCGGTGATATCACATCCTATTACAGTACAGGGAGATTTAAGAGGAGCGGTGATATCACATCTTATCACAGTACAGGGTGATATAAGAGGAGCGGTGATATCACATCTTATTACAGTACAGGTTGATATAGGAGGAGAGGTGATATCACATCTTATTACAGTACAGGGGGATATAAGAGGAGCGGTGATATCACATCTTATTACAGTACAGGTTGATAAAGGAGGAGCAGTGATATCACATCTTATTACAGTACAGGGTGATATAGGAGGAGAGGTGATATCACATCTTATTACAGTACAGGAGATATAAGAGGAGCGGTGATATCACATCTTATTACAGTACAGGGGGATATAAGAGGAGCGGTGATATCACATCTTATTACAATACAGGTGATATAAGAGGAGCGGTGATATCACATCTTATTACAGTACAGGTGATATAAGAGGAGCGGTGATATCACATCTTATTACAGTACAGGAGATATAAGAGGAGCGGTGATATCACATCTTATTACAGTACAGGTGATATAAGAGGAGCGGTGATATCACATCTTATTACAGTACAGGGGGATATAAGAGGAGCGGTGATATCACATCTTATTACAGTACAGGAGATATAAGAGGAGCGGTGATATCACATCTTATTACAGTACAGGAGATATAAGAGGAGGGGTGATATCACATCTTATTACAGTACAGGGGGATATAAGAGGAGCGGTGATATCACATCTTATTACAGTACAGGTGATATAAGAGGAGCGGTGATACCACATCTTATTACAGTACAGGAGATATAAGAGGAGCGGTGATATCACATCTTATTACAGTACAGGTGATATAAGAGGAGCGGTGATATCACATCTTATTACAGTACAGTTGATATAAGAGGAGCGGTGATATCACATCTTATTACAGTACAGGAGATATAAGAGGAGCGGTGATATCACATCTTATTACAGTACAGGAGATATAAGAGGAGCGGTGATATCACATCTTACAGTACAGTGATATAAGCAAAGCGGTGATATCACATCTTATTACAGTACAGGGAGATATAAGAGGAGTGGTGATATCACATCTTATTACAGTACAGGTGATATAAGAGGAGCGGTGATATCACATCTTATTACAGTACAGGAGATATAAGAGGAGCGGTGATATCACATCTTATTACAGTACAGTGATATAAGAGGAGCGGTGATATCACATCTTATTACAGTACAGGTGATATAAGAGGAGCGGTGATATCACATCTTATTACAGTACAGGAGATATAAGAAGAGCGGTGATATCACATCTTATTACAGTACAGGAGATAAAAGAGGAGCGTTAATATCACATCTTATTACAGTACAGGTGATATCAGAGGAGCGGTGATATCACATCTTATTACAGTACAGGTGATATAAGAGGAGCGGTGATATCACATCTTATTACAGTACAGGAGATATAAGAGGAGCAGTGATACCACATCTTATTACAGTACAGGTGATATCAGAGGAGCGGTGATATCACATCTTATTACAGTACAGGTGATATCAGAGGAGCGGTGATATCACATCTTATTACAGTACAGGTGATATAAGAGGAGCGGTGATATCACATCTTATTACAGTACAGGAGATATAAGAGGAGCGGTGATACCACATCTTATTATAGTACAGGAGATATAAGAGGAGAGGTGATATCACATCTTATTACAGTACAGGAGATATAAGAGGAGCGGTGATATCACATCTTATTACAGTACAGGAGATATAAGAGGAGCGGTGATATCACATCTTATTACAGTACAGGAGATATAAGAGGAGCGGTGATATCACATCTTATTACAGTACAGGAGATATAAGAGGAGCGGTGATATCACATCTTATTACAGTACAGGTGATATAAGAGGAGCGGTGATATCACATCTTATTACAGTACAGGAGATATAAGAGGAGCGGTGATATCACATCTTATTACAGTACAGGGTGATATAAGAGGGGCGGTGATATCACATCTTATTACAGTACAGGAGACATAAGAGGAGCGGTGATATCACATCTTATTACAGTACAGGAGATATAAGAGGAGCGGTGATATCACATCTTATTACAGTACAGGTGATATAAGAGGAGCGGTGATATCACATCTTATTACAGTACAGGAGATATAAGAGGAGCGGTGATATCACATCTTATTACAGTACAGGGTGATATAAGAGGAGCGGTGATATCACATCTTATTACAGTACAGGGTGATATAAGAGGAGCGGTGATATCACATCTTATTACAGTACAGGTGATATAAGAGGAGCGGTGATATCACATCTTATTACAGTACAGGAGATATAAGAGGAGCGGTGATATCACATCTTATTACAGTACAGGGGGATATAAGAGGAGCGGTGATATCACATCTTATTACAGTACAGGTGATATAAGAGGAGCGGTGATATCACATCTTATTACAGTACAGGAGATATAAGAGGAGCGGTGAAGTCACATCTTATTACAGTACAGGTGATATAAGAGGAGCGGTGATATCACATCTTATTACAGTACAAGTGATAAAAGAGGAGCGGTGATATCACATCTTATTACAGTACAGGAGATATAAGAGGAGCGGTGATATCACATCTTATTACAGTACAGGAGATATAAGAGGAGCGGTGATATCACATCTTATTCCAGTACAGGAGATATAAGAGGAGCGGTGATATCACATCTTATTACAGTACAGGAGATATAAGAGGAGCGGTGATATCACATCTTATTACAGTACAGGGAGATATAAGAGGAGCGGTGATATCACATCTTATTACAGTACAGGGGATATAAGAGGAGCGGTGATATCACATCTTATTACAGTACAGGGGATATAAGAGGAGCGGTGATATCACATCTTATTACAGTACAGGAGATATAAGAGGAGAGGTGATATCACATCTTATTACAGTACAGGAGATATAAGAGGAGCGGTGATATCACATCTTATTACAGTACAGGGGATATAAGAGGAGCGGTGATATCACATCTTATTACAGTACAGGAGATATAAGAGGAGCGGTGATATCACATCTTATTACAGTACAGGTGATATAAGAGGAGCGGTGATATCACATCTTATTACAGTACAGTGATATAAGCAAAGCGGTGATATCACATCTTATTACAGTACAGGAGATATAAGAGGAGCGGTGATATCACATCTTATTACAGTACAGGAGATATAAGAGGAGCGGTGATATCACATCTTATTACAGTACAGTGATATAAGCAAAGCGGTGATATCACATCTTATTACAGTACAGGGAGATATAAGAGGAGTGGTGATATCACATCTTATTACAGTACAGGTGATATAAGAGGAGTGGTGATATCACATCTTATTACAGTACAGAAGATATAAGAGGAGCGGTGATATCACATCTTATTACAGTACAGGGTGATATAAGAGGAGCGGTGATATCACATCTTATTACAGTACAGGTGATATAAGAGGAGCGGTGATATCACATCTTATTACAGTATAGGTGATATAAGAGGAGCGGTGATATCACATCTTATTACAGTACAGGAGATAAAAGAGGAGCGGTGATATCACATCTTATTACAGTACAGGTGATATCAGAGGAGCGGTGATATCACATCTTATTACAGTACAGGAGATAAAAGAGGAGCGGTGATATCACATCTTATTACAGTACAGAAGATATAAGAGGAGCGGTGATACCATATCTTATTACAGTACAGGAGATATAAGAGGAGAGGTGATATCACATCTTATTACAGTACAGAAGATATAAGAGGAGCGGTGATATCACATCTTATTACAGTACAGGAGATATAAGAGGAGCGGTGATATCACATCTTATTACAGTACAGGAGATATAAGAGGAGCGGTGATATCACATCTTATTACAGTACAGGTGATATAAGAGGAGCGGTGATATCACATCTTATTACAGTACAGGAGATATAAGAGGAGCGGTGATATCACATCTTATTACAGTACAGGGTGATATAAGAGGGGCGGTGATATCACATCTTATTACAGTACAGGAGACATAAGAGGAGCGGTGATATCACATCTTATTACAGTACAGGAGATATAAGAGGAGCGGTGATATCACATCTTATTACAGTACAGGGAGATATAAGAGGAGCGGTGATATCACATCTTATTACAGTACAGGAGACATAAGAGGAGCGGTGATATCACATCTTATTACAGTACAGGAGATATAAGAAGAGCGGTGATATCACATCTTATTACAGTACAGGAGATATAAGAGGAGCGGTGATATCACATCTTATTATAGTACAGGTGATATAAGAGGAGCGGTGATATCACATCTTATTACAGTACAGGTGATATAAGAGGAGCGGTGATATCACATCTTATTACAGTACAGGAGATATAAGAGGAGCGGTGATATCACATCTTATTACAGTACAGGTGATATAAGAGGAGCGGTGATATCACATCTTATTACAGTACAGGTGATATAAGAGGAGCGGTGATATCACATCTTATTACAGTACAGGAGATATAAGAGGAGCGGTGATATCACATCTTATTACAGTACAGGAGATATAAGAGGAGCGGTGATATCACATCTTATTACAGTACAGGTGATATAAGAGGAGCGGTGATATCACATCTTATTACAGTACAGGAGATATAAGAGGAGCAATGATATCACATCTTATTACAGTACAGGAGATATAAGAGGAGCGATGATATCACATCTTATTACAGTACAGGTGATATAAGAGGAGCGATGATATCACATCTTATTACAGTACAGGTGATATAAGAGGAGCGGTGATATCACATCTTATTACAGTACAGGAGATATAAGAGGAGCGGTGATATCACATCTTATTACAGTACACGAGATATAAGAGGAGCGGTGATATCACATCTTATCACAGTACAGGGTGATATAAGAGGAGCGGTGATATCACATCTTATTACAGTACAGGGGGATATAAGAGGAGCGGTGATATCACATCTTATTACAGTACAGGATATATAAGAGGAGCGGTGATATCACATCTTATCACAGTACAGGGTGATATAAGAGGAGCGGTGATATCACATCTTATCACAGTACAGGGTGATATAAGAGGAGCGGTGATATCACATCTTATTACAGTACAGGAGATATAAGAGGAGCGGTGATATCACATCTTATTACAGTACAGGTGATATAAGATGAGCGGAGATATCACATCTTATTACAGTACAGGGTGATATAAGAGGAGCGGTGATATCACATCTTATTACAGTACAGGGTGATATAAGAGGAGCGGTGATATCGCATCTTATTACAGTACAGGAGATATAAGAGGAGCGGTGATATCACATCTTATTACAGTACAGGAGATATAAGAGGAGCGGTGATATCACATCTTATTACAGTACAGGTGATATAAGAGGAGCGGTGATATCACATCTTATTACAGTACAGGAGATATAAGAGGAGCGGTGATATCACATCTTATTACAGTACAGGGGGATATAAGAGGAGCGGTGATATCACATCTTATTACAGTACAGGAGATATAAGAGGAGCGGTGATATCACATCTTATTACAGTACAGGGGATATAAGAGGAGGGGTGATATCACATCTTATTACAGTACAGGTGATATAAGAGGAGCGGTGATATCACATCTTACTACAGTACAGGTGATATAAGAGTAGCGGTGATATCACATCTTATTACAGTACAGGTGATATAAGAGTAGCGGTGATATCACATCTTATTACAGTACAGGTGATATACGAGGAGTGGTGATATCACATCTTATTACAGTACAGGAGATATAAGAGGAGCGGTGATATCACATCTTATTATAGTACAGGAGATATAAGAGGAGCGGTGATATCACATCTTATTACAGTACAGGAGATAAAAGAGGAGCGGTGATATCACATCTTATTATAGTACAGGAGATATAAGAGGAGCGGTGATATCACATCTTATTACAGTACAGGAGATATAAGAGGAGCGGTGATATCACATCTTATTACAGTACAGGTGATATAAGAGGAGCGGTGATATCACATCTTATTATAGTACAGGAGATATAAGAGGAGCGGTGATATCACATCTTATTATAGTACAGGAGATATAAGAGGAGCGGTGATATCACATCTTATTATAGTACAGGAGATATAAGAGGAGCGGTGATATCACATCTTATTATAGTACAGGAGATATAAGAGGAGCGGTGATATCACATCTTATTACAGTACAGGAGATATAAGAGGAGCGGTGATATCACATCTTATTATAGTACAGGAGATATAAGAGGAGCGGTGATATCACATCTTATTACAGTACAGGGAGATATAAGAGGAGCGGTGATATCACATCTTATTACAGTACAGGTGATATAAGAGGAGCGGTGATATCACATCTTATTACAGTACAGGAGATATAAGAGGAGCGGTTATATCACATCTTATTACAGTACAGGAGATATAAGAGGAGCGGTGATATCACATCTTATTACAGTACAGGGTGATATAAGAGGAGCGGTGATATCACATCTTATTACAGTACAGGGTGATATAAGAGGAGCGGTGATATCACATCTTATTACAGTACAGGAGATATAAGAGGAGCGGTGATATCACATCTTATTACAGTACAGGTGATATAAGATGAGCGGAGATATCACATCTTATTACAGTACAGGGTGATATAAGAGGAGCGGTGATATCACATCTTATTACAGTACAGGGTGATATAAGAGGAGCGGTGATATCGCATCTTATTACAGTACAGGAGATATAAGAGGAGCGGTGATATCACATCTTATTACAGTACAGGTGATATAAGAGGAGCGGTGATATCACATCTTATTACAGTACAGGTGATATAAGAGGAGCGGTGATATCACATCTTATTACAGTACAGTTGATATAAGAGGAGCGGTGATATCACATCTTATTACAGTACAGGAGATATAAGAGGAGCGGTGATATCACATCTTACAGTACAGTGATATAAGCAAAGCGGTGATATCACATCTTATTACAGTACAGGGAGATATAAGAGGAGTGGTGATATCACATCTTATTACAGTACAGGTGATATAAGAGGAGCGGTGATATCACATCTTATTACAGTACAGGAGATATAAGAGGAGCGGTGATATCACATCTTATTACAGTACAGTGATATAAGAGGAGCGGTGATATCACATCTTATTACAGTACAGGTGATATAAGAGGAGCGGTGATATCACATCTTATTACAGTACAGGAGATATAAGAAGAGCGGTGATATCACATCTTATTACAGTACAGGAGATAAAAGAGGAGCGTTAATATCACATCTTATTACAGTACAGGTGATATCAGAGGAGCGGTGATATCACATCTTATTACAGTACAGGTGATATAAGAGGAGCGGTGATATCACATCTTATTACAGTACAGGAGATATAAGAGGAGCAGTGATACCACATCTTATTACAGTACAGGTGATATCAGAGGAGCGGTGATATCACATCTTATTACAGTACAGGTGATATCAGAGGAGCGGTGATATCACATCTTATTACAGTACAGGTGATATAAGAGGAGCGGTGATATCACATCTTATTACAGTACAGGAGATATAAGAGGAGCGGTGATACCACATCTTATTACAGTACAGGAGATATAAGAGGAGAGGTGATATCACATCTTATTACAGTACAGGAGATATAAGAGGAGCGGTGATATCACATCTTATTACAGTACAGGAGATATAAGAGGAGCGGTGATATCACATCTTATTACAGTACAGGAGATATAAGAGGAGCGGTGATATCACATCTTATTACAGTACAGGTGATATAAGAGGAGCGGTGATATCACATCTTATTACAGTACAGGAGATATAAGAGGAGCGGTGATATCACATCTTATTACAGTACAGGAGATATAAGAGGAGCGGTGATATCACATCTTACAGTACAGTGATATAAGCAAAGCGGTGATATCACATCTTATTACAGTACAGGGAGATATAAGAGGAGTGGTGATATCACATCTTATTACAGTACAGGTGATATAAGAGGAGCGGTGATATCACATCTTATTACAGTACAGGAGATATAAGAGGAGCGGTGATATCACATCTTATTACAGTACAGTGATATAAGAGGAGCGGTGATATCACATCTTATTACAGTACAGGTGATATAAGAGGAGCGGTGATATCACATCTTATTACAGTACAGGAGATATAAGAAGAGCGGTGATATCACATCTTATTACAGTACAGGAGATAAAAGAGGAGCGTTAATATCACATCTTATTACAGTACAGGTGATATCAGAGGAGCGGTGATATCACATCTTATTACAGTACAGGTGATATAAGAGGAGCGGTGATATCACATCTTATTACAGTACAGGAGATATAAGAGGAGCAGTGATACCACATCTTATTACAGTACAGGTGATATCAGAGGAGCGGTGATATCACATCTTATTACAGTACAGGTGATATCAGAGGAGCGGTGATATCACATCTTATTACAGTACAGGTGATATAAGAGGAGCGGTGATATCACATCTTATTACAGTACAGGAGATATAAGAGGAGCGGTGATACCACATCTTATTACAGTACAGGAGATATAAGAGGAGCGGTGATATCACATCTTATTACAGTACAGGAGATATAAGAGGAGCGGTGATATCACATCTTATTACAGTACAGGAGATATAAGAGGAGCGGTGATATCACATCTTATTACAGTACAGGAGATATAAGGGGAGCGGTGATATCACATCTTATTACAGTACAGGTGATATAAGAGGAGCGGTGATATCACATCTTATTACAGTACAGGAGATATAAGAGGAGCGGTGATATCACATCTTATTACAGTACAGGGTGATATAAGAGGGGCGGTGATATCACATCTTATTACAGTACAGGAGACATAAGAGGAGCGGTGATATCACATCTTATTACAGTACAGGAGATATAAGAGGAGCGGTGATATCACATCTTATTACAGTACAGGTGATATAAGAGGAGCGGTGATATCACATCTTATTACAGTACAGGAGATATAAGAGGAGCGGTGATATCACATCTTATTACAGTACAGGGTGATATAAGAGGAGCGGTGATATCACATCTTATTACAGTACAGGGTGATATAAGAGGAGCGGTGATATCACATCTTATTACAGTACAGGTGATATAAGAGGAGCGGTGATATCACATCTTATTACAGTACAGGAGATATAAGAGGAGCGGTGATATCACATCTTATTACAGTACAGGGGGATATAAGAGGAGCGGTGATATCACATCTTATTACAGTACAGGTGATATAAGAGGAGCGGTGATATCACATCTTATTACAGTACAGGAGATATAAGAGGAGCGGTGATGTCACATCTTATTACAGTACAGGTGATATAAGAGGAGCGGTGATATCACATCTTATTACAGTACAAGTGATAAAAGAGGAGCGGTGATATCACATCTTATTACAGTACAGGAGATATAAGAGGAGCGGTGATATCACATCTTATTACAGTACAGGAGATATAAGAGGAGCGGTGATATCACATCTTATTACAGTACAGGAGATATAAGAGGAGCGGTGATATCACATCTTATTACAGTACAGGAGATATAAGAGGAGCGGTGATATCACATCTTATTACAGTACAGGGAGATATAAGAGGAGCGGTGATATCACATCTTATTACAGTACAGGGGATATAAGAGGAGCGGTGATATCACATCTTATTACAGTACAGGGGATATAAGAGGAGCGGTGATATCACATCTTATTACAGTACAGGAGATATAAGAGGAGAGGTGATATCACATCTTATTACAGTACAGGAGATATAAGAGGAGCGGTGATATCACATCTTATTACAGTACAGGGGATATAAGAGGAGCGGTGATATCACATCTTATTACAGTACAGGAGATATAAGAGGAGCGGTGATATCACATCTTATTACAGTACAAGTGATATAAGAGGAGCGGTGATATCACATCTTATTACAGTACAGTGATATAAGCAAAGCGGTGATATCACATCTTATTACAGTACAGGAGATATAAGAGGAGCGGTGATATCACATCTTATTACAGTACAGGAGATATAAGAGGAGCGGTGATATCACATCTTATTACAGTACAGTGATATAAGCAAAGCGGTGATATCACATCTTATTACAGTACAGGGAGATATAAGAGGAGTGGTGATATCACATCTTATTACAGTACAGGTGATATAAGAGGAGTGGTGATATCACATCTTATTACAGTACAGAAGATATAAGAGGAGCGGTGATATCACATCTTATTACAGTACAGTGATATAAGAGGAGCGGTGATATCACATCTTATTACAGTATAGGTGATATAAGAGGAGCGGTGATATCACATCTTATTACAGTACAGGAGATAAAAGAGGAGCGGTGATATCACATCTTATTACAGTACAGGTGATATCAGAGGAGCGGTGATATCACATCTTATTACAGTACAGGAGATAAAAGAGGAGCGGTGATATCACATCTTATTACAGTACAGAAGATATAAGAGGAGCGGTGATACCATATCTTATTACAGTACAGGAGATATAAGAGGAGAGGTGATATCACATCTTATTACAGTACAGAAGATATAAGAGGAGCGGTGATATCACATCTTATTACAGTACAGGAGATATAAGAGGAGCGGTGATATCACATCTTATTACAGTACAGGAGATATAAGAGGAGCGGTGATATCACATCTTATTACAGTACAGGTGATATAAGAGGAGCGGTGATATCACATCTTATTACAGTACAGGAGATATAAGAGGAGCGGTGATATCACATCTTATTACAGTACAGGGTGATATAAGAGGGGCGGTGATATCACATCTTATTACAGTACAGGAGACATAAGAGGAGCGGTGATATCACATCTTATTACAGTACAGGAGATATAAGAGGAGCGGTGATATCACATCTTATTACAGTACAGGGAGATATAAGAGGAGCGGTGATATCACATCTTATTACAGTACAGGAGACATAAGAGGAGCGGTGATATCACATCTTATTACAGTACAGGAGATATAAGAAGAGCGGTGATATGACATCTTATTACAGTACAGGAGATATAAGAGGAGCGGTGATATCACATCTTATTATAGTACAGGTGATATAAGAGGAGCGGTGATATCACATCTTATTACAGTACAGGTGATATAAGAGGAGCGGTGATATCACATCTTATTACAGTACAGGAGATATAAGAGTAGCGGTGATATCACATCTTATTACAGTACAGGTGATATAAGAGGAGCGGTGATATCACATCTTATTACAGTACAGGTGATATAAGAGGAGCGGTGATATCACATCTTATTACAGTACAGGAGATATAAGAGGAGCGGTGATATCACATCTTATTACAGTACAGGAGATATAAGAGGAGCGGTGATATCACATCTTATTACAGTACAGGTGATATAAGAGGAGCGGTGATATCACATCTTATTACAGTACAGGAGATATAAGAGGAGCAATGATATCACATCTTATTACAGTACAGGAGATATAAGAGGAGCGGTGATATCACATCTTATTACAGTACAGGTGATATAAGAGGAGCGATGATATCACATCTTATTACAGTACAGGTGATATAAGAGGAGCGGTGATATCACATCTTATTACAGTACAGGAGATATAAGAGGAGCGGTGATATCACATCTTATTACAGTACACGAGATATAAGAGGAGCGGTGATATCACATCTTATCACAGTACAGGGTGATATAAGAGGAGCGGTGATATCACATCTTATTACAGTACAGGGGGATATAAGAGGAGCGGTGATATCACATCTTATTACAGTACAGGATATATAAGAGGAGCGGTGATATCACATCTTATCACAGTACAGGGTGATATAAGAGGAGCGGTGATATCACATCTTATCACAGTACAGGGTGATATAAGAGGAGCGGTGATATCACATCTTATTACAGTACAGGAGATATAAGAGGAGCGGTGATATCACATCTTATTACAGTACAGGTGATATAAGATGAGCGGAGATATCACATCTTATTACAGTACAGGGTGATATAAGAGGAGCGGTGATATCACATCTTATTACAGTACAGGGTGATATAAGAGGAGCGGTGATATCGCATCTTATTACAGTACAGGAGATATAAGAGGAGCGGTGATATCGCATCTTATTACAGTACAGGAGATATAAGAGGAGCGGTGATATCACATCTTATTACAGTACAGGTGATATAAGAGGAGCGGTGATATCACATCTTATTACAGTACAGGAGATATAAGAGGAGCGGTGATATCACATCTTATTACAGTACAGGGGGATATAAGAGGAGCGGTGATATCACATCTTATTACAGTACAGGAGATATAAGAGGAGCGGTGATATCACATCTTATTACAGTACAGGGGATATAAGAGGAGGGGTGATATCACATCTTATTACAGTACAGGTGATATAAGAGGAGCGGTGATATCACATCTTACTACAGTACAGGTGATATAAGAGTAGCGGTGATATCACATCTTATTACAGTACAGGTGATATAAGAGTAGCGGTGATATCACATCTTATTACAGTACAGGTGATATACGAGGAGTGGTGATATCACATCTTATTACAGTACAGGAGATATAAGAGGAGCGGTGATATCACATCTTATTATAGTACAGGAGATATAAGAGGAGCGGTGATATCACATCTTATTACAGTACAGGAGATAAAAGAGGAGCGGTGATATCACATCTTATTATAGTACAGGAGATATAAGAGGAGCGGTGATATCACATCTTATTACAGTACAGGAGATATAAGAGGAGCGGTGATATCACATCTTATTACAGTACAGGTGATATAAGAGGAGCGGTGATATCACATCTTATTATAGTACAGGAGATATAAGAGGAGCGGTGATATCACATCTTATTATAGTACAGGAGATATAAGAGGAGCGGTGATATCACATCTTATTATAGTACAGGAGATATAAGAGGAGCGGTGATATCACATCTTATTATAGTACAGGAGATATAAGAGGAGCGGTGATATCACATCTTATTACAGTACAGGAGATATAAGAGGAGCGGTGATATCACATCTTATTATAGTACAGGAGATATAAGAGGAGCGGTGATATCACATCTTATTACAGTACAGGGAGATATAAGAGGAGCGGTGATATCACATCTTATTACAGTACAGGTGATATAAGAGGAGCGGTGATATCACATCTTACAGTACAGGAGATATAAGAGGAGCGGTTATATCACATCTTATTACAGTACAGGAGATATAAGAGGAGCGGTGATATCACATCTTATTACAGTACAGGGTGATATAAGAGGAGCGGTGATATCACATCTTATTACAGTACAGGGTGATATAAGAGGAGCGGTGATATCACATCTTATTACAGTACAGGAGATATAAGAGGAGCGGTGATATCACATCTTATTACAGTACAGGTGATATAAGATGAGCGGAGATATCACATCTTATTACAGTACAGGGTGATATAAGAGGAGCGGTGATATCACATCTTATTACAGTACAGGGTGATATAAGAGGAGCGGTGATATCGCATCTTATTACAGTACAGGAGATATAAGAGGAGCGGTGATATCACATCTTATTACAGTACAGGTGATATAAGAGGAGCGGTGATATCACATCTTATTACAGTACAGGAGATATAAGAGGAGCGGTGATATCACATCTTATTACAGTACAGGGGGATATAAGAGGAGCGGTGATATCACATCTTATTACAGTACAGGAGATATAAGAGGAGCGGTGATATCACATCTTATTACAGTACAGGAGATATAAGAGGAGCGGTGATATCACATCTTATTACAGTACAGGGGATATAAGAGGAGGGGTGATATCACATCTTATTACAGTACAGGTGATATAAGAGGAGCGGTGATATCACATCTTACTACAGTACAGGTGATATAAGAGTAGTGGTGATATCACATCTTATTACAGTACAGGTGATATACGAGGAGTGGTGATATCACATCTTATTACAGTACAGGAGATATAAGAGGAGCGGTGATATCACATCTTATTATAGTACAGGAGATATAAGAGGAGCGGTGATATCACATCTTATTACAGTACAGGAGATAAAAGAGGAGCGGTGATATCACATCTTATCATAGTACAGGAGATATAAGAGGAGCGGTGATATCACATCTTATTACAGTACAGGAGATATAAGAGGAGCGGTGATATCACATCTTATTACAGTACAGGTGATATAAGAGGAGCGGTGATATCACATCTTATTACAGTACAGGAGATATAAGAGGAGCGGTGATATCACATCTTATTATAGTACAGGAGATATAAGAGGAGCGGTGATATCACATCTTATTATAGTACAGGAGATATAAGAGGAGCAGTGATATCACATCTTATTACAGTACAGGAGATATAAGAGGAGCGGTTATATCACATCTTATTACAGTACAGGAGATATAAGAGGAGCGGTGATATCACATCTTATTACAGTACAGGGTGATATAAGAGGAGCGGTGATATCACATCTTATTACAGTACAGGAGATATAAGAGGAGCGGTGATATCACATCTTATTACAGTACAGGAGATATAAGAGGAGCGGTGATATCACATCTTATTAGAGTACAGGAGATATAAGAGGAGCGGTGATATCACATCTTATTACAGTACAGGGAGATTTAAGAGGAGCGGTGATATCACATCTTATTACAGTACAGGGTGATATAAGAGGAGCGGTGATATCACATCTTATTACAGTACAGGGTGATATAGGAGGAGCGGTGATATCACATCTTATTACAGTACAGGGGGATATAAGAGGAGCGGTGATATCACATCTTATTACAGTACAGGTGATATAAGAGGAGCGGTGATATCACATCTTATTACAGTACAGGTGATATAAGAGGAGCTGTGATATCACATCTTATTACAGTACAGGAGATATAAGAGGAGCGGTGATATCACATCTTATTACAGTACAGGTGATATAAGAGGAGCGGTGATATCACATCTTATTACAGTACAGGAGATATAAGAGGAGCGGTGATATCACATCTTATTACAGTACAGGAGATATAAGAGGAGCGGTGATATCACATCTTATTACAGTACAGGGGGATATAAGAGGAGCGGATATCACATCTTATTACAGTACAGGAGATATAAGAGGAGGGTGATATCACATCTTATTACAGTACAGGAGATATAAGAGGAGGGGTGATATCACATCTTATTACAGTACAGGGGGATATAAGAGCAGCGGTGATATCAAATCTTATTACAGTACAGGTGATATAAGAGGAGCGGTGATATCACATCTTATTACAGTACAGGTGATATAAGAAGAGCGGTGATATCACATCTTATTACAGTACAGGAGATATAAGAGGAGCGGTGATATCACATCTTATTACAGTACAGGAGATATAAGAGGAGCGGTGATATCACATCTTATTACAGTACAGGAGATATAAGACGAGCGGTGATATCACATCTTATTACAGTACAGGTGATATAAGAGGAGCGGTGATATCACATCTTATTACAGTACAGGGGGATATAAGAGGAGCGGTGATATCACATCTTATTACAGTACAGGAGATATAAGAGGAGCGGTGATATCACATCTTATTACAGTACAGGAGATATAAGAGGAGCGGTGATATCACATCTTATTACAGTACAGGAGATATAAGACGAGCGGTGATATCACATCTTATTACAGTACAGGAGATATAAGAGGAGCGGTGATATCACATCTTATTACAGTACAGGAGATATAAGAGGAGCGGTGATATCACATCTTATTACAGTACAGGGGGATATAAGAGGAGCGGTGATATCACATCTTATTACAGTACAGGAGATATAAGAGGAGCGGTGATATCACATCTTATTACAGTACAGGGAGATATAAGAGGAGCGGTGATATCACATCTTATTACAGTACAGGTGATATAAGAGGAGAGGTGATATCACATCTTATTACAGTACAGGTGATATAAGAGGAGCGGTGATATCACATCTTATTACAGTACAGGGAGATATAAGATGAGCGGTGATATCACATCTTATTACAGTACAGGTGATATAAGAGGAGCGGTGATATCACATCTTATTACAGTACAGGAGATATAAGAGGAGCGGTTATATCACATCTTATTACAGTACAGGAGATATAAGAGGAGCGGTGATATCACATCTTATTACAGTACAGGAGATATAAGAGGAGCGGTGATATCACATCTTATTACAGTACAGGTGATATAAGAGGAGCGGTGATATCACATCTTATTACAGTACAGGAGATATAAGAGGAGCGGTGATATCACATCTTATTACAGTACAGGAGATATAAGAGGAGCGGTGATATCACATCTTATTACAGTACAGGTGATATAAGAGGAGCGGTGATATCACATCTTATTACAGTACAGGAGATATAAGAGGAGCGGTGATATCACATCTTATTACAGTACAGGGGGATATAAGAGGAGCGGTGATATCACATCTTATTACAGTACAGGAGATATAAGAGGAGCGGTGATATCACATCTTATTACAGTACAGGAGATATAAGAGGAGGGGTGATATCACATCTTATTACAGTACAGGGGATATAAGAGGAGCGGTGATATCACATCTTATTACAGTACAGGTGATATAAGAGGAGCGGTGATATTACATCTTATCACAGTAAAGGGTGATATAAGAGGAGCAGTGATATCACATCTTATTACAGTACAGGGTGATATAAGAGGAGCGGTGATATCACATCTTATTACAGTACAGGGTGATATAGGAGGAGAGGTGATATCACATCTTATTACAGTACAGGAGATATAAGAGGAGAGGTGATATCACATCTTATTACAGTACATGGTGATATAGGAGGAGAGGTGATATCACATCTTATTACAGTACAGGAGATATAAGAGGAGCGGTGATATCACATCTTATTACAGTACAGGTGATATAAGATGAGCGGAGATATCACATCTTATTACAGTACAGGGTGATATAAGAGGAGCGGTGATATCACATCTTATTACAGTACAGGGTGATATAAGAGGAGCGGTGATATCGCATCTTATTACAGTACAGGAGATATAAGAGGAGCGGTGATATCACATCTTATTACAGTACAGGAGATATAAGAGGAGCGGTGATATCACATCTTATTACAGTACAGGTGATATAAGAGGAGCGGTGATATCACATCTTATTACAGTACAGGAGATATAAGAGAAGCGGTGATATCACATCTTATTACAGTACAGGGGGATATAAGAGGAGCGGTGATATCACATCTTATTACAGTACAGGAGATATAAGAGGAGCGGTGATATCACATCTTATTACAGTACAGGGGATATAAGAGGAGGGGTGATATCACATCTTATTACAGTACAGGTGATATAAGAGGAGCGGTGATATCACATCTTACTACAGTACAGGTGATATAAGAGTAGCGGTGATATCACATCTTATTACAGTACAGGTGATATAAGAGTAGCGGTGATATCACATCTTATTACAGTACAGGTGATATACGAGGAGTGGTGATATCACATCTTATTACAGTACAGGAGATATAAGAGGAGCGGTGATATCACATCTTATTATAGTACAGGAGATATAAGAGGAGCGGTGATATCACATCTTATTACAGTACAGGAGATAAAAGAGGAGCGGTGATATCACATCTTATTATAGTACAGGAGATATAAGAGGAGCGGTGATATCACATCTTATTACAGTACAGGAGATATAAGAGGAGCGGTGATATCACATCTTATTACAGTACAGGTGATATAAGAGGAGCGGTGATATCACATCTTATTATAGTACAGGAGATATAAGAGGAGCGGTGATATCACATCTTATTATAGTACAGGAGATATAAGAGGAGCGGTGATATCACATCTTATTATAGTACAGGAGATATAAGAGGAGCGGTGATATCACATCTTATTATAGTACAGGAGATATAAGAGGAGCGGTGATATCACATCTTATTACAGTACAGGTGATATAAGAGGAGCGGTGATATCACATCTTATTATAGTACAGGAGATATAAGAGGAGCGGTGATATCACATCTTATTATAGTACAGGAGATATAAGAGGAGCGGTGATATCACATCTTATTACAGTACAGGAGATATAAGAGGAGCGGTGATATCACATCTTATTATAGTACAGGAGATATAAGAGGAGCGGTGATATCACATCTTATTACAGTACAGGGAGATATAAGAGGAGCGGTGATATCACATCTTATTACAGTACAGGGTGATATAAGAGGAGCGGTGATATCACATCTTATTACAGTACAGGTGATATAAGAGGAGCGGTGATATCACATCTTATTACAGTACAGGAGATATAAGAGGAGCGGTTATATCACATCTTATTACAGTACAGGAGATATAAGAGGAGCGGTGATATCACATCTTATTACAGTACAGGGTGATATAAGAGGAGCGGTGATATCACATCTTATTACAGTACAGGGTGATATAAGAGGAGCGGTGATATCACATCTTATTACAGTACAGGAGATATAAGAGGAGCGGTGATATCACATCTTATTACAGTGCAGGTGATATAAGATGAGCGGAGATATCACATCTTAT
The DNA here is from genome assembly GCF_046119375.1 of Phyllobates terribilis. Classification (NCBI taxonomy): domain Eukaryota; kingdom Metazoa; phylum Chordata; class Amphibia; order Anura; family Dendrobatidae; genus Phyllobates; species Phyllobates terribilis. The sequence continues at coordinate 3,482 of NW_027368334.1, read as the reverse complement.
TACAGTACAGGGTGATATAAGAGGAGCGGTGATATCACATCTTATTACAGTACAGGGTGATATAAGAGGAGCGGTGATATCGCATCTTATTACAGTACAGGAGATATAAGAGGAGCGGTGATATCGCATCTTATTACAGTACAGGAGATATAAGAGGAGCGGTGATATCACATCTTATTACAGTACAGGTGATATAAGAGGAGCGGTGATATCACATCTTATTACAGTACAGGAGATATAAGAGGAGCGGTGATATCACATCTTATTACAGTACAGGGGGATATAAGAGGAGCGGTGATATCACATCTTATTACAGTACAGGAGATATAAGAGGAGCGGTGATATCACATCTTATTACAGTACAGGGGATATAAGAGGAGGGGTGATATCACATCTTATTACAGTACAGGTGATATAAGAGGAGCGGTGATATCACATCTTACTACAGTACAGGTGATATAAGAGTAGCGGTGATATCACATCTTATTACAGTACAGGTGATATACGAGGAGTGGTGATATCACATCTTATTACAGTACAGGAGATATAAGAGGAGCGGTGATATCACATCTTATTATAGTACAGGAGATATAAGAGGAGCGGTGATATCACATCTTATTACAGTACAGGAGATAAAAGAGGAGCGGTGATATCACATCTTATCATAGTACAGGAGATATAAGAGGAGCGGTGATATCACATCTTATTACAGTACAGGAGATATAAGAGGAGCGGTGATATCACATCTTATTACAGTACAGGTGATATAAGAGGAGCGGTGATATCACATCTTATTACAGTACAGGAGATATAAGAGGAGCGGTGATATCACATCTTATTATAGTACAGGAGATATAAGAGGAGCGGTGATATCACATCTTATTATAGTACAGGAGATATAAGAGGAGCGGTGATATCACATCTTATTACAGTACAGGAGATATAAGAGGAGCGGTGATATCACATCTTATTATAGTACAGGAGATATAAGAGGAGCGGTGATATCACATCTTATTACAGTACAGGGAGATATAAGAGGAGCGGTGATATCACATCTTATTACAGTACAGGTGATATAAGAGGAGCGGTGATATCACATCTTATTACAGTACAGGAGATATAAGAGGAGCGGTTATATCACATCTTATTACAGTACAGGAGATATAAGAGGAGCGGTGATATCACATCTTATTACAGTACAGGGTGATATAAGAGGAGCGGTGATATCACATCTTATTACAGTACAGGAGATATAAGAGGAGCGGTGATATCACATCTTATTACAGTACAGGAGATATAAGAGGAGCGGTGATATCACATCTTATTAGAGTACAGGAGATATAAGAGGAGCGGTGATATCACATCTTATTACAGTACAGGGAGATTTAAGAGGAGCGGTGATATCACATCTTATTACAGTACAGGGTGATATAAGAGGAGCGGTGATATCACATCTTATTACAGTACAGGGTGATATAGGAGGAGCGGTGATATCACATCTTATTACAGTACAGGGGGATATAAGAGGAGCGGTGATATCACATCTTATTACAGTACAGGTGATATAAGAGGAGCGGTGATATCACATCTTATTACAGTACAGGTGATATAAGAGGAGCTGTGATATCACATCTTATTACAGTACAGGAGATATAAGAGGAGCGGTGATATCACATCTTATTACAGTACAGGTGATATAAGAGGAGCGGTGATATCACATCTTATTACAGTACAGGAGATATAAGAGAGCGGTGATATCACATCTTATTACAGTACAGGAGATATAAGAGGAGCGGTGATATCACATCTTATTACAGTACAGGGGGATATAAGAGGAGCGGATATCACATCTTATTACAGTACAGGAGATATAAGAGGAGGGGTGATATCACATCTTATTACAGTACAGGAGATATAAGAGGAGGGGTGATATCACATCTTATTACAGTACAGGGGGATATAAGAGCAGCGGTGATATCAAATCTTATTACAGTACAGGTGATATAAGAGGAGCGGTGATATCACATCTTATTACAGTACAGGTGATATAAGAAGAGCGGTGATATCACATCTTATTACAGTACAGGAGATATAAGAGGAGCGGTGATATCACATCTTATTACAGTACAGGAGATATAAGAGGAGCGGTGATATCACATCTTATTACAGTACAGGAGATATAAGACGAGCGGTGATATCACATCTTATTACAGTACAGGTGATATAAGAGGAGCGGTGATATCACATCTTATTACAGTACAGGGGGATATAAGAGGAGCGGTGATATCACATCTTATTACAGTACAGGAGATATAAGAGGAGCGGTGATATCACATCTTATTACAGTACAGGAGATATAAGAGGAGCGGTGATATCACATCTTATTACAGTACAGGAGATATAAGACGAGCGGTGATATCACATCTTATTACAGTACAGGAGATATAAGAGGAGCGGTGATATCACATCTTATTACAGTACAGGAGATATAAGAGGAGCGGTGATATCACATCTTATTACAGTACAGGGGGATATAAGAGGAGCGGTGATATCACATCTTACTACAGTACAGGAGATATAAGAGGAGCGGTGATATCACATCTTATTACAGTACAGGAGATATAAGAGGAGCGGTGATATCACATCTTATTACAGTACAGGAGATATAAGACGAGCGGTGATATCACATCTTATTACAGTACAGGAGATATAAGAGGAGCGGTGATATCACATCTTATTACAGTACAGGTGATATAAGAGGAGAGGTGATATCACATCTTATTACAGTACAGGTGATATAAGAGGAGCGGTGATATCACATCTTATTACAGTACAGGGAGATATAAGATGAGCGGTGATATCACATCTTATTACAGTACAGGTGATATAAGAGGAGCGGTGATATCACATCTTATTACAGTACAGGAGATATAAGAGGAGCGGTTATATCACATCTTATTACAGTACAGGAGATATAAGAGGAGCGGTGATATCACATCTTATTACAGTACAGGAGATATAAGAGGAGCGGTGATATCACATCTTATTACAGTACAGGTGATATAAGAGGAGCGGTGATATCACATCTTATTACAGTACAGGAGATATAAGAGGAGCGGTGATATCACATCTTATTACAGTACAGGAGATATAAGAGGAGCGGTGATATCACATCTTATTACAGTACAGGTGATATAAGAGGAGCGGTGATATCACATCTTATTACAGTACAGGAGATATAAGAGGAGCGGTGATATCACATCTTATTACAGTACAGGGGGATATAAGAGGAGCGGTGATATCACATCTTATTACAGTACAGGAGATATAAGAGGAGCGGTGATATCACATCTTATTACAGTACAGGAGATATAAGAGGAGGGGTGATATCACATCTTATTACAGTACAGGGGGATATAAGAGGAGCGGTGATATCACATCTTATTACAGTACAGGGTGATATAAGAGAAGAGGTGATATCA